>NW_015176068.1:27132-28011 GCF_001447785.1 Gekko japonicus | reverse complement strand
TGCAGAGCACCCGCCCGGCCCCTCAGTCCAAAACAGTCCAGTGGCACCTTTAAGACCAAGTTTTATTCAGGTACAAGCTCTCCCTCCTCTGTGAGGACAGATCTGCACATTTCCCCCCCCCCAATAGCTAGCAATCCAAAACAGTCCAGTGGAGCCTGAGCAGTGGGTGTTGCCTTCTGACACACTTCCGGTGATGTCAGGGGGTGTGGCATATGCAAATAAGTTATGCTAATGAGTTATGCTAACGAGCTCCTGCACCTCTTTTTCTATGAAATGACCCCCGGCTGTGGCCCCTACTTTATGGAATGGCCTACTGGAGGAGATACGCAGAGCTAGGGTCGGCAGCCATTTGCCATCAGCCCCTGGTAGTTTTGGGAGGTGGGGCACTGTGATGCTGCAGTGCAAGCTGCCACGACATCACTCCTGGTTACATACCTGGCAGTGATGTCATGGCATTGCAGCGACACTCTAGGAATTTTCCAAATCTCCATGGTAATAATCTCCATGAGTATAGCGGGAGACCAGGCCAGAGCTCTTGGTTTATTTCTTTGTAGGGCATCTACGACGGTCATGTTTGGCAGGACCTTCTGTGGTTATCGTTTCCCCGTTTCTAATAACTAATTTCATTTTTTACCCGGCTGCTTGTTGAAGGAGCTCATAGTGGTGTGGCACATATGAGTCCCTCATCTTACCCTCACCCCCCCGTGAGGTAGGCCAGGGAGAGGGAGAGAGGGAGAGGGCAAGAGGGAGGGAGAGGCAGGGAGGGAGGAGAGAGGGAGAGAGAGAGGGAGAAAGAGAGAGAGGAAGGGAGAGAGGGAGGGAGAGAGAGAGAGAGAGAGAGAGAGAGAGAGAGAGAGAGAAAGGGAGAGAGCAACAGAA
>NW_015176068.1:20188-26259 GCF_001447785.1 Gekko japonicus | reverse complement strand
AGAGGGAGGGAGAGAGGGAGGGAGGGGGAGGGAGAGAGGAGAGAGGGAGAGAGAGGGAGCAGGAGAGAGGGAGAGAGGGAGGGAGGGAAAGGGAGAGAGAGAGAAACAGAGCGACTGGGATTAAGGATGCTTTCTTATTTTACCCTGGGATGGATTTTGTGGAGGGCTGTAAGCTGCCCCAAATGCAGGGCAATCAAAACCTGCAACTAGTTTGTGGGGCGGAGAGCAATCAGGCCACATCAACCGTGAATGAATGGATAGAATGGGGATGGTTACAGCTTGGAGAGAATTTCCATGGTTATGATCAAACGGCCAATTCCCCCTGGCATGTTTTACAGGAGGGGGGGAAAGCAGGGAGGGAGAATCCTTGTAGAATTTACTTTGACCTAAAAAAAAGCTCTTTCCTCTTCCTTGGCGGACCAGAAGTGTAGAAGCCGAGGAAGGAATGTTAATCCCGCCGTGAACTGAAGAGTGGACTTTTGCTAATGGCAAAACTGGCATCTCTCCAGGGAATCCTGCGCAGCAAATTAAAAGGTAATTACCCTGAAATGTTATGGGAACTCTTTTATCGTTCACTGGCCGACATTCAAAGCGCGCTCGGGGCAGATGCTGTATGAACGGCACCTTCCGGATGGGGACGGACCTTTGGGGAAAGGATTTTTTAATTTTGAAAAAATCCCAAAAACAATATAGGCCCCGGCCATATGGGCCGGATAACGCAATGGGGGCGGGGGAGAGGTGAGTCTATTTGCACCGCCACAATTAGAGCCGCCAGAATGCGATCCCACATGTCAGCGGCACGCCATGGTTCCTTCCCTCCCACGAGTTCTTGTACTGCAAGAAAGGGAGAAAATTACTTCTTTCTCTACCTGCTCTATCCCATGTATAATCTTATAAACTTCAATCATGTCACCCCTCAGCTGTCGTTTCTCCAAGCTTGTCTGGTGTAGTGGTTAAGTGTACGGAGAGCCAGTCTGGTGTAGTGGCTAAGTGTGCAGACTCTAATCTGGGAGAACCGGGTTTGATTCCCCACTCCTCTGCTTGCAGCTGCTGGATGACCTTGGGTCAGTCACAGTTTATTCAGAGCTGTTCTCTCAAGACCAGTCCTCAAGAGAGCTCTCTCAGCCCCACCTACCTCACAGGGTGTCTGTTGTGGGGAGGGGAAGGGAAAGGAGTTTGTAAGCTGCTCTGAGACTCCCAGCGAAGGGTGGGGTATAAATCCACTGCAACAGAATGAGGCTGGAAGAAGGGGGCGGCCGGAAGAAGGGGCGGGGCTTTGTCGTGTGCCCCGCCCCCTGCACCTCACCCGGGGGAACTGCGATACCCCTGCGATCCCCCCGAAATGACCTCTGCCCGTGGCAATTCGGCATGTGAACGGGGCCATAGACCTTCAGGTATGTATTTTCATCCCCTATTGGATTTCCTCTCCCCTCCTCTGCATGAATGAATTTAGTTTGCTTTTATGCTCAGAACAGATTCAGGTGGGTTGCCGTGTTGGTCTGAAGCAAGAGAACAAAGATTAAGTCCAGTGGCACCTTTAAGACCAACACAGTTGAATTCTGGGTAGAAGCTTTCCTGTGCATGCACACTTCATCAGGTTTCAATGCATCTGAAGGAGTGTGCATGCACATGAAACTTTGTTGGTCTTAAAGGTACCACTGCACTCAAACATTGTTTTATGATCCTAAATAACACTAAGCAGTGATATAAAGTGTTCAGTGTTCAAAGGGTTAACATGGGTTCACTTACATCAGGCTGCGGTCACACACACACTAAAGAATCCACTTTCAATGCACTTTCCGACTGGATTTTACTGTGTGGACCGGCAGAATCCAATTCGAAAGTGCATTGAAAGTGGATTGAAAGTGGATTCTTTAGTGTGTGTGATCACAGCCACAGTCTTGCAAGGTAAGAACGTAAGAGAAGCCAGTGTTGGATCAGGCCAATGGCCCATCCAGCCCAACACTCTGTCACACAGTGGCCAAAAATACCAAGTGCCATCAGGAGGTCCAGCAGTGGGGCCAGGACACCAGAAGCCCTCCCCCTGTTGCCCCCCCCCCCAAGCACCAAGAATACAGTGCATTACCTGCCCCAGATCAAGGGTTCCCATCTATACCTTGTGGCTAATAGCCACTGATGGACCTCTGCTCCATATGTTTATCTAATTCCCTATTGAAGCTGTCCATGCTTGTAGATGTCACCACCTCCCGTGGCTGTGAACTCCATGTGTTCATCACTCTTTGGGTGAAGAAGGACTTTCTTCTATCTGTTCTAACCCGACTGCTCAGAAATTTCATTGAGTGCCCACGAGTTCTTGTACCGCAAGAAAGGGAGAAAATTACTTCTTTCTCTACCTGCTCTATCCCATGTATAATCTTATAAACCTCAATCATGTCACCCCTCAGCCGTTGTTTCTCCAAGCTTGTCTGGTGTAGTGGTTAAGTGTGCGGAGAGCCAGTCTGGTGTAGTGGTTAAGTGTGCGGACTCTAATCTGGGAGAACCGGGTTTGATTCCCCACTCCTCTGCTTGCAGCTGCTGGATGACCTTGGGTCAGTCACAGTTCTTTCAGAGCTGTTCTCTCAAGAGCAGTCCTCAAGAGAGCTCTCTCAGCCCCACCTACCTCACAGGGTGTCTGTTGTGGGGAGGGGAAGGGAAAGGAGTTTGTAAGCTGCTCTGAGACTCCCAGCGAACGGCAGGGTATAAATCCAATCTCTTCTCTCTCTTTAGAGAGCCCCAAGCACTTTAACCTTTCTTCGTAGGTTTTATTCAATAGAGTTGTGAAACTGGCACCACTGACTTAGATGGCCAATGTTTTATGCGCTTAAAAACAACACAGGGCATTTTTAAACATCTGTGTCTATTCCTCAAATGGCCAGACAGTGAATTTCACCATGGTAACACTGGGAGGAAAGCAGTTTGCCTTAGGGGTGTGCATGAAAGAGACAGTGGGTTTAACCCTTCAACCACCACTCAGTTTTGCCCTTTGTAACCAGTCGACTTGCTTTGTTGTTAGCATCAGGGGTCATTTCCTGCAGAAGCGCTCCAGCAGTAAAGAGCCCAGGGGGGTGGGCACATGAAACAAGCCCCGCCCCCTGCTCCCAGCAGCCCTTAGTCAGAGCAAGAAGCAGCCAGGTAAGTTGCAGAGCCCCCACCCCACCCCCGGTCCAAAACAGTCCAGTGGCACCTTTAAGACCAAGTTTTATTCAGGTACAAGCTCTCCCTCCTCTGCAAGGACAGATCTGCATGTCCCCCCCCCAATAGCTAGGAATCCAAAACAGTCCAGTGGAGCCTGAGCAGTGGGTGTTGCCTTCTGACACACTTCCGGTGATGTCAGGGGGTGTGGCATAAGCTAATGAGTTATGCTAATGAGTTATGCTAATGAGCTCCTGCACCTCTTTTTCTATGGAATGACCCCTGGTTAGCATTCTGATGGAAGAAAGTGCCGTCAAGTCACAGCTGATGTATGGCGACCTCGTGGGGCTTTCAAGGCAAGAGACGTTCAAAGGTGGCTTGCCATTGCCTGCCTCTGCCTCACACCCCTGGTATTCCTTGGAGGTCTCCCATCCAAATTCCAGCCAGGGCCGCCCCTGCTTAGCTTTCGAGATCTGAATAGGTTGGGCTAGCCAGGGGTATCCAGGTCAGGGTGTTATTAGAGAATACATCCTGTCTCTTTTAAATCATGAATAAAGCAGGAAGACTCGTTTGGGATAGCATGCCCTGAGCCATCACATTTGCTAACAGATCTGGGCTAGTCTAGTGCGGTGGCTCAGAGGTTAAGACGCTGAGCTGCAGACCGGAAGGTCGGTAGTTTGGCAGTTCGAGACCCGAGTGCCGCGGGACGGAGTGAGCTCCCGTCTCTGGCCCCAGCTCCTGCCAACCTAGAAGTTCGAAAGCAAGACATTGCAATTAGATAAATAGGTACCACTTTGGTGGGAAGGGAACAGCGTTCTGTGCACCTCGGCGTCTAGGTGTAGTGGTTGGTGTTTGGTGTAGTGGTAAAGTGCGCGGACTCTAATCTGGCAGAACCGGGTTTGATTCCCCACTCCTCCACTTGCACCTACTGGATGACCTTGGGCAAGCTATAGTTCTGTCAGAGCTGTTCTTGAAAAAGAGCAGTTTCGGTCAGAGCTCTCTCAGTCCCACCCACCACACAGGGTGTCTGTTGTGGGGAGGGGAAGGGAAAGGAGATCGTAAACTGCTCTGAGACTCCTTTGGGTTGTGAAGGGCGGGGTATAAATCCAATCTCTTCTTCTTCTTCTTCTTCTTCTTCTTCTTCTTCTTCTTCTTCTTCTTCTTCTTCTTCTTCTTCTTCTTCTTCTTCTTCTTCTTCTTCTTCTTCTTCTTCTTAGTCATGCTGGCCACATGACCACTGTGAAGCTTTCGGACAGCGCTGGCTCTTCGGCTTGGAGATGGAGATGAGCACCGCATCCCTAGAGTCAGATTCAACTGGCTTTCGAGCAAGGGGAACTTTTATCTTCACCTTAGTGCCTCTCGGCCTTACTTACCTCACAAGGTTGTCATGAGGATAAAGATGAAGGAGAAAGAAATTGTGTACACTGCCCTGAGCTCTCTACAGGAGGGGCAGGATAAAAATATGACAGATAAGTTGACTGAGATAGGAATCGGTGGCATAAAAAGAACTGAATGCCATGAAATAAGGAAGTACGAAGGCCAACAGAATGGTTTAGGTGCAGCACAAATAAATGCAAATGTACAGGTCCTCACATGCAAATCCATCATTTAGTCTGAAAGGATGAGCCATGCATGGAAATCGTGCGTGAAAGGTGTGAAACGGGGCTAAAAGTTCAATTAAATTAAAAAAGGACCAAGTATTCAAAAGTTGGTGGAAGCAGTGGCACGAAACACCTAGAATGGTACAGACAATCCGAAGGTGATAGGAAAAGACAAGGGATACCTTTTTGGACTGCCCGATCCTTCGTTCTTAAAAATGACAGACAGCTTGAGTGCGTCAAGCGCTGTCGAGTCACCAGCTGACTGACGGTGACCCTGTAGGGTTTTCAAGGCAAGAGACGCTCAGAGGCGGCTTGCCATCGCCTACCTCTGCACAGCAACCCTCAACTTCCTTGGTGGTCTCTCATCCAAATACCAACCGGGGCCGATTCCTGCTTAGCTTCTCAGATCTGATGAGACTGGGCCAACCTGGGCCATTCAGGCCAATGCAAGACGTTCAGAGGCGGCTTGCCATCACCTGCCTCTGCATTGCAACCCTCAACTTCCTTGGTGTTGTCTCATCCAAATACTAAACTGGACTGACCCTGCTTAGCTTCCCAGATCTGATTAGATCGGGCCATCCAGGTCAGGACCAAAGCAACTGAATCCTGGAAATAAAGTCACGAGTGACTGACGAATGGTCGCAGTGCTGAAGGTGGCTCTCTACCTGCTCCACAGAGTCTGTCTAGTGATGGCCTGGAGGTCAGGAGGAGGAGGAGAGGAGATTGGATTTATACCCCGCCCTTCACTACCCAAGGGAGTCTCAGAGCGGTTTACAAACTCCTTTTCCCTTCCCCTCCCCACAACAGGCACCCTGGGAGGGAGGCGGGGCTGAGAGAGCTCTTGACAGAAACTGCTCTTTTTCAAGGACAGCTCTTATCAGAACTACGGATTGCCCAAGGTCGTCCAGCCAGGTGCAAGTGGAGGAGTGGGGAATCAAACCCGGTGCTCCCAGATTAGAGTCCGTGCACTTAACCACTACACAAAACTGGCTCTCCTCCAGGAGGCGCCAGTCACTCCGAGCTCATCCACAACCTCTGCAAAAATGGAATAATCAAGTCAGATCAAGTATTTGAAGTAATGCTTGCCACAGATCGTTGCCATTATGCAAAACGCAACCCCTATGTCAGGGGTTTTTTAAAGACCGCGTGCCCAAACTGCGACCCAAAACCCACTTAGTTATCGCAAAGTGCCAACACGGCAATTTAACCCGAATACTGAGGTTTTACTAGAAAAAAAACAACCGATACATTAAGAAGAAGAAGAAGAAGAAGAAGAAGAAGAAGAAGAAGAAGAAGAAGAAGAAGAAGAAGAAGAAGAAGAAGAAGAAGAAGAAGAGA
>NW_015176068.1:18897-19967 GCF_001447785.1 Gekko japonicus | reverse complement strand
TCATTTACTTAAAATTATTTGGCAGCGAATGCGACACTTCAATGATGGTCTGGGCCTGGCTGGGGTGATGGCACGCGAGCCCACAGAGAGGGCTCTGAGTGCCACCTCTGGCACCCGTGCCATAGGTTCGCCACCACTGCCCTATATGGACTCTCCTCGATCAATAGGATTCCAAGCAACAATCAGTGCTTCACATATGCATGCGTATGCTCTAGAATTCCTGTATGACTAGCCCTTGATGTAGGTTCAGGGAGTGGAATTCTTACTGCCTGCTTTGCACGGATGGTTGGTCCCAAAGGACTAGTTGTAGGAATTGATCATATCAAAGAATTGGTAGATGACTCAATAAACAATGTCAGAAAAGATTAACCTTCATTGCAATCTTCAGGAAGAGTGAAGCTGGTTGTGGGGGATGGAAGAATGGGATATCCAGAAGACGCTCCATATGATGCGATTCATGTAGGAGCTGCCGCACCAGTTGTACCCCAAGCACTTATATTTATTTATAATTTATTTATTCGTTTCACTTTTACCCTGCCCTCCCCACTAGGCAGGCTCAGGGCGGCTTCCAAAAACTGACAAGCAGTATAGTAAAGGTAAAGGTTCCCTTGCTCGAAAGCCAGTCGAGTCTGACTCGAGGGTTGCGGTGCTCATCTCCGTTTCCAAGCCGAAGAGCCAGCGCTGTCCGAAGACGTTTCCGTGGTCATGTGGCCGGCATGACTAAACACCAAGGCACGCGGAACGCTGTTCCCTTCCCACCGAAGTGGTCCCTATTTATCTACTTGCAATTTCTTGCTTTCGAACTGCTAGGTTGGCAGGAGCTGGAGCTAGAGACGGGAGCTCACTCCGTCATGCGGCACACTCGGGTCTCGAACTGCTGAACTACCGACCTTCCACAGCCTGCAGTTCAGTGTCTTAACCACTTGAGCCACATGGAGCATGGAGCAGAGGTCCATCAGTGGCTCTTAGCCACAAGGTATAGACAGGAACTCTCAGGCTGGGGCAAGTGATGCTCTGTCTTCTTGGTGCTTGGGGAGGGGGGCAACAGTGGGAGGGCTTCTGGTGTCTGG
>NW_015176068.1:18569-18750 GCF_001447785.1 Gekko japonicus | reverse complement strand
TACTGCCGGAGTTCCTCTCCTGTGCGCTCCTGCAGGAAATGACCCCTGCAGATGACATAGATTCAAATGGGCAGTCATGTTGGTGTGAAGCAACAGGGCAAAGTCTGAGTCTGGTGGCCTCGTTAAGCCCACCAAACTATAATTCTGTGTATAAGCTTCCATGTGCACGCACACGTCATCT
>NW_015176068.1:11742-17172 GCF_001447785.1 Gekko japonicus | reverse complement strand
TTCCAGAATTTTTGGATTTTAGTACATGTCCACCAGGCATGAAAATAAGTACCTTTCTCAATTTTACACTTCCAGCACTTCTCCGATAAGTTGGGGTAACATCTTGCTAATATTGCCGGAGTGAGGTGCCACTGGTGAAACATTTTTAAAAGATTCTCCTTCATGGAGGTTGCCTTCATTATTTTCATGTTTCGCCACATTTTCTCCCATTTTGCCCATTCAATATTGTGTCCTATATTTTTGGCCCAACTTATCATTGTGGATTTAACTTCCTCGTCTTGCATTTTTTCATCTAACAAATAATTATAAAGTTTTCGGATGAGTTTTTCTTCAGTCCCCAATAATACCTTGTCAAATTGTAATTGATCACTGTTAAATCCCATTTGCTTGTCCTTGGCCCACCTGGACTCCAACTGGTTTCTCTCCCACCATGTTAATATAATACCTTGAGCTTCTAATACATTCTGCGCTTTTAATTTTCCATCTTTATCAAGTAAATCTCCATATGTAGCCTTTCTAGATTTGGACATCAAATTTGGATTTGAGAAGGCTTCAGGCGGAGCCACCCATATTGGAACTTTGATATAAACTAATTTCTTAATCTCATTCCATGTTTTTAATAAGGCCTTTCTCAACCAGTGATTGTTAAAATAAGTATAGGTACTTTGCTTAGCACACCAAACAAAAGCATGCCATCCTACGCCCAGGTCATGTCCCTCCAACTTCGTACTTCTTAAATTCTCTAATTTAATCCAGTCCCGAATCCATAACAAAGAGGTAGCCTGGTAGTATAGATGCCAATCTGTTAGCGCTAAGCCTCCCTTTTCAGGTTTTTTCCTGCAAAAGCTTAAGTCTAATTCGGGTTTTTTTAATCTTGCCAAATAAATTCTCTTATTATTTTTTCTAGTTTTCTAATAAAAGTAATTTGGTAAGGATTGGTATATTCTGCTTTTTAATTTCTTCCGTTTCCATACTAAGTTGTTGTGTTAGGTTTTGCATCTGACTTTGAAATGACACCATCTCCTGTCTTATTGGCTCCATCTCTTGTCTTATTAAGGGTGGGAGTGTCACCTCTGCAAAAGTTTTCATCTCTATTGCAAGACATTCTTGTATTACTCCTTTTAACTCCTTCATATTTATTTGTGTTGAACTCATTATCTTTAATTGGCTTTGTACACTACCCTGTCCTGGTGACTTTATGGAGGATCTCCTTAATCCAGTAGCCCCACTGTTTCCAGTGGCCATTCGTATAATTTCTGGTTGTTTTTGTTTTTTACCTTATAGCTTATACAGATGTGTTTGTTGTCTGTGTTTATATTATCTCTCCCTTTAATCCATGTCTCTATCAATTTCCTACTTTCTTAATTTTCCAGTTTTATTCAGCTCCTTATTATTATTATCCTATCTCTTCACTTTTTCCACTTTGCCTTCTTAACTTATATTACTACTTGACTTTTACTTTCTCCTCTATCACCTATTCACCTTCTTCTTGCTCTCCCTTATCCCTTATATTGTTCTAACTCTTGATCTTTAATTAGGCAGTCTTTCAAACTTTAACTCTTTCGTATCACCCCTCAAGTCACTTTAGTATAGTCACTTTAACACTGTCCCTTTAACGCTTGTTATTCTGTTGACCTTGTTTGTTGTCAAAACCCAGGGCTTTTTTTGTAGCAGGAACTCCTTTGCATGTTAGGCCACACACCCCTAATGTAGCCAATCCTAATGAGTTTCTGCTGCTGGGTGTGGCCTATTATGCTAATGAGTTCCTGCTGGGCGTGGCCAACTCGGGAGCCAGCCGGAACTCCGTTCCTGTGCGTTCCTGCCCCAAAATAGCCCTGGTTGGAATCCTTTTATGACATAAACGTTTGTGTTTGTTCGATGATGTCCATCTCATGCATAGGGTTGCCAACCTCCATGTGGGGCCTGGAGATCTTCCAGCACTAACAGCGATCTCCAGTTGACACCGATCAGTTCCCCTGGAGAAAGTGGCTGCTTTGGAGGGTGGGCACTATGGCATCGTACCAGGTTCCAGTGTATCAGAAGCAGTGTGCCAGTTTGCTGTAGTGGTTAGGAGCATGGAGTCTAATCTGGGAGAACCGGGTTTGATGCCCCACTCCTCCACATGCAGCTGCTGGTGTGACTTTGGGTCAGTCACAGATTCTGTCAGAGCTGTTCTCTTGAGAGCAGTCCTCAAAAGAGCTACCGCGCAGGGTGTCTGTTGCGGGGAGGGGAAGGGGAAGGAGATTTGTAAACCGCTCTGAGACTCCTTTCTCGTAGTGAAGGGTGGGGTATAAATCCAATCTCCTCCTCCTCCTCCTCCTCTTTTTCTTCTTCTTAACATAAGAACATAAGAGATGCCAATGTTGGATCAGGCCAAAGGCCCATCCAGTCCAACACTCTGTATCACACAGTGGCCAAAAATACCAGTGCCATCAGGAGGTCCACCAGTGGGGCCAGGACATTAGAAGCCCTCCCACTGTTGGCTCCCCCCCCCCCAAGCACCAAGACGACAGAGCATCCCTTGCCCCAGACTGAGAGTGCCTATCTATACCTTGTGGCTAATAGCCACTGATGGACCTCTGCTCCATATGCTTATCTAATTCCCTTTTGAAGCCGTCCATGCTTGTAGCCGCCACCACTTCCTGTGGCAGTGAATTCCACGTGTTAATCACTCTTTGGGTGAAGAAGGACTTCCTTCTATCCGTTCTAACCCGACCGCTCAGCAGTTTCATGGAGTGCCCACGAGTTCTTGTATTGTGAGAAAGGGAGAAAAGTACCTCTTTCTCGACCTGCTCTTTCCCATGCATAATCTTATAAACCTCAATCATGTCACCCCTCAGTCGTCGTTTCTCCAAGCTAAAGAGCCGACTTCCTCCTTCTCATGAAAGCTTATACCCAGAATTAAACTTTCTTGGTCTTAAAAATGCCACTGGACTCAGCTTTGTTCCAGATGATGTAGATGGCCTATTTATTTATTTAGAATATATTTAGAACATTTATTCCACTTCTGGAGAAAACAACTGCTTTGGAAGGCGGACTGCAGGGCATTATATTCTACTGCGTGTCTTTTTTATTTTGCGGATCTGTTCTGCCATGAGTTTAGCTTTGCTGTATTTTGGCCTTCTCAGGGGGTGTGCATCGTTCTGAAGTTGGTGGCCAGCTGCTCTCACAGGACATTTCCCATGCGGAGTCACTCCAGTCTGATCTCCTTGATTTTGGCGGTTTCGTACTGAAACAACAAACCTAAGATATGTCCTTTTAGCCATTAATAGGACAAATGACCACATTTAAAGAGCCTCGCGTCTTTCAGATCTGCCCTAATCTCTGAAGCTGAACTGAACGGCAGGGCTTGATCCGGCTCTATTAGATTTATGGGCAATTGCTGGGACAGCTACTGATAAAGATATAATGGGCTGATTTGTTTTAGGGATTGGTTAGTGAGGCGTTCCTTAGAATAGAAGCCCCATAATGGCTGGGAAATCATGTATCTCTGGCTTTCTACGCAGGAGAATTTGCATAACGTTATTGTTCAGTCCGAGGAACATCTTGCGGCCTTAAACTCACATTCTAGAAGAGAAGAGGAAGAAGAGATTGGATTTATACCCTGCCCTTCACTACCTGAAGGAGTCTCAGAGAGGCTTACAAACTCCTTTCCCTTCCCCTCCCCACCACAGACACCCTGTGAGGTAGGCAGGGCTGAGAGAGCTCTGACAGAAACTGCTGTTTTTCAAGAACAGCTCTGGCAGAACTATGGCTTGCCCGAGGCCATCCAGCAGGTGCAAGTGGAGGAGTGGGGAATCAAACCCGGTTCTCCCAGACTAGAGTCCACGCACTTAACCACTACACCAAACTGGCTCTCAGACCTCAGTGGTTTTCAAAGTGCTGTGGCATCAAATCACTTCCTGAGTTTCACCATGGTAACAATGGGGGGGGGGATGTAGAAAGCTACCAAGGCTCTTGTTATCTTTCAACCTGAGAGCTGCCCTCTGGACCCACCGCTGGACCTCCCGATGGCACCTGGAATTTTTGGCCACTGTGTGACAGAGTGTTGGACTGGATGGGCCATTGGCCTGATCCAACATTGGCTTCTCTTCTGTTCTTCTGTTCTTATCTGCTGTATGGATTTCCAGACTTGAATAAGATCTGCGGCGTAAACTAGGGCTTCCAACTCTGGGTTGGGAAATATCTGGAATCAATGCCTGGGCACTGTTTACCGTGCACTTAGAGGGAAAGCAATCGGCCAGGATGCGGCAGGATGTTTATCGGAGAGGTGCCATATGGAGGGCTTCCTTCTGTTCCCTGGCATCTCCGTTTACAACCTGCCACAGTAATTGGGGTTGCCAGATCTGGGCTGGGAAATCCCTGGAGATTTGGGGGTGGAGCCTGGGGGAAGGTGGGGTTTAGGGAGGGGAAAGAACTCAGCTGGATATAATGCCACAGAGTCCCACCATGCAGCTGTTTTCTCCAACGCTGCTGATCTCTGCTTTCTAGAAACAAGTTAATGCAGGGATCATTTCCTGCAGGAGTGCACAGGAGTGGAGCTCCGGCAGTAAAGAGCCCAGGGGGCGGGCACATGCAACAAGCCCCGCCCCCTGCACCCAGCAGCCTTCAATCAGAGCAAGACGCAACCAGGTAAGCTGCATAGCCGCCCCCAGTCAAAAACAGTCCAGTGGCACCTTTAAGACTAAGTTTTATTCAGGTACAAGCTCTCCCTCCTCTGTGAGGACATATCTGCACGTTCCCCCCCCCCCCCGAGCTAGCAATCCAAAACAGTCCAGTGGAGCCTGAGTGGTGGGTGTTGCCTTCTGACACACTTCCGGTGATGTCAGGGTGTGTGGCATATGCAAATAAGTTATGCTAATGAGTTATGCTAATGAGCTCCTGCACCTCTTCTCCTACAAAATGACCCCTGGTGATAAATCTATGCAGATGGCTACCATAAAACCTAGCGATCAAATGAAGCGAGAGCGGCCTGCAGTCTGGACGCTGCCATAAAATCCAATAATCGATCCAAGTGAAAGTGGCACACAGAGCAGAGGGGAATTTCTGTTCCATCGTAGGTTTAGTAAAACAGCGGAGCAAAAGCTAGATGCAGATTGGGGCTATGCGGGCTGAAGGTGAATCGGGGGGGGGGGGTCTTCAGGGAGACAGGTAACATGTGTAGGTTTGTGTGCACATGGGTTTCGCTTGCCTCTGCAGCTCTGAATTTAGAAAGGGCACAGGCATATTACAACCGTAACTCTTAGCAGAACAAAGACAGGCATTTCTTTGAGGATGGAGTTGGTTTTGTTCCCCCGCATTCAGCGTAGGCACTCAGCAGGAGGCAAAGCAAGACAAAAAAAATTTAAAAAAATTAAAAGCACTCCCAACTTGGAAAATATTTAATAAGCGCGATAACTCTCCAGGTGCCAAGCATCAAAGCGGCAGGAA
>NW_015176068.1:9155-11588 GCF_001447785.1 Gekko japonicus | reverse complement strand
AACCGCTTCGCACATTTTTGCAGGTGTCTGAGCGCATAGACCGCTTCTTCCTCAGGGCGGCTACGGAGGAGAGCACTTTGGAGGATTTGACTAGCACAAGGCTTTCAGACGGCCCCTTCTCTGAATTTCTCTGAGGGGGGTTGGATCTCGATTACCTGGTTTTATTGCTGAAGGGGAATTGATGCATTAGCAATTCTCCCCAGTTTTGCTTTTTTAAAAAAATCCAGATAATGTACAGAACACTGCGCATGTGCTGTTTGTAGCGACTTTACAGTCCTTCAGTTCATTTAGGCACACACCAGTTGCACAATGGCCAACAACATTAGGGATGGGCACGAATTGGGTAAATGCCGTTCGATTCATCGTTCCTGGCGTTCCTGGGTGACGAATCTCAAACCGACGCCAGTGTTGAAGAATAATAATAAGAGATTGGATTTATACCCCGCCCTTCACTACCCAAAGGTGTCTCAGAGCGGCTTACAAACTCCTTCCCCTTCCCCTCCCCACAACAGACACCCTGTGAGGTAGGTGGGGCTGAGAGAGCTCTGACAGAAACTGCTCTTTTTCAAGGACAGCTCTTATCAGAACTACGGCTTGCCCAAGGTCATCCAGCCAGGTACAAGTGGAGGAGTGAGGAATCAAACCCGGTCCTCCCAGATTAGAGTCCATGCACTTAAACACTACACCAAACTGGCTACACCAAACTGACCTTTCGTGTGCATGCACACTTTTTCAAATCCATTGGAATGGTAGGTACGGTTCAAACTTATAGGCAGGGGTTGAACAGCAATTTAACATGTAACGTGATGAAGATGTGCAAAGACAAAGACAAAGAAGAAGATGATGAAGAAGAGATTGAATTTATACCCCGCCCTTCACTACCCGAAGGAGTCTCAGAGTGGCTTACAATCTCTTTTCCCCTCAGGTGGGGCTGAGAGAGCTCTTGACAGAAACTGCTCTTTTCCAAGGACAGCTCTTATCAGAACTACGGCTCGCCCAAGGTCATCCAGCCAGGTACAAGTGGAGGAGTGAGGAATCAAACCCAGTTCTCCCAGATTAGAGTCCGCACACTTAACCACTACACCACACTGGGTGGGTGGGTGTAAGAAGGGCCATCACGTTTCCAGTCATGTGAAGATAGTTGCAGGTGGGTAGCCATCTTAGTCTACAGCAGTAGAACAAAATTTGAGTCTACTAGCATCTTAAAGATTATCAACATTTTTCCAGGACATAGAAGAAGAGATTGGATTTATACCCCACCCTTCACTACCCAAAGGTGTCTCAGAGCAGCTTACAATCTCCCTTCCCTTCCCCTCCCCACAACAGACACCCTGTGAGGTAGGTGGGGCTGAGAGAGCTCTTGACAGAAACGGCTCTTTTTCAAGGACAGCTCTTATCAGAACTGTGGCTTGCCCAAGGTCATCCAGCCAGGTGCAAGTGGAGGAGTGGGGAATCAAACCTGGTTCTCCCAGATTGAGAGGCTAAATGAACTGCTTCAGTTTGTGAGGTTCCTGACTCGGTAGAACAGCCTCCCGGCATGCTAGAGACACCAGACTCAAAGGGGATTGTGGACCGTGTGGCTGGTCTAAAGAGCTGGGAGCAAGCAAAGGTCGTGGAAGATCTTTGGAGAACCAGAATACCGAAGGTAAAAGAGCCCGTCCTATATTTTACCGTCAGATAGGGCACGTATGGCTGAGAGGGACACTGGATTTGTAGCAATCAGTGGGAGGACTGGATTTATGGGGTCTGAGTTATACCCCCCCCCTCTAGAAGGGGACCCCAGAAAAGTGCTTTCTGGGGAAATGACGTGGTTATTTCCCCAGAAAGCCCTTTCCTTTGGGCACCTTTGGGGGGGGGGGAGAACAGACCTCGTCAATTCAATTCTCCTCAACCTTGGCAGGCAAGTAGAAGAGAGTCAGCTGGAGAACCCCAGTGAGTTTGGTGTTTCTAGCGTGGACAGGGTCCATTTTATACACTCCTGAACCTCCTGAAGCTGTGCCTGTCAAAATGACATCAGAGTATTTTCGCCTCCGTGCTAGAAAGGAGATGGGTGGGTGGGGGTTTAAGGATGGGATTCTCACACATTAGGACACATCAGTCTCCAGTTCTAATATATTTATTACCTACAGGGGTCATTTCCTGCAGGAGCGCACAGGAGCGGAGCTCCGGCAGTAAAGAGCCCAGGGGGCGGGCACAGGCAACAAGCCCCACCCCCTGCTCCCAGCAGCCCTCAGTCAGAGCAAGAAGCAGCCGGGTAAGCTGCAGAGCCCCCCCGGGCCCCCGGTCCAAAACAGTCCAGTGGCACCTTTAAGACCAAGTTTTATTCAGTTACAAGCTCTCCCTCCTCTGCGAGGGCAGATCTGCACATCCCCCCGCCCAATAGCTAGCAATCCAAAACAGTCCAGTGGAGCCTGCGAGGTGGGGGTTGACTTC
>NW_015176068.1:4968-9030 GCF_001447785.1 Gekko japonicus | reverse complement strand
TGTCCCCCCCCCCCCCCAGTTGAACCAAAAGAGATGATAACCGGAAACCAGAGCCTGTCATTCTTTTGATCTGTTTTTTTTTTTTAAAAAACAAAACACATTTTCACTATTTTGCATGCTAATTTAACAAGCCACCCCAATATGTACGACCATGATATGTAATTCCATTTCATCGTCTGACGAAGTGTGACTGCACACGAAAGGTCACACTTTGAATAAAAAATTGTTGGTCTTAAAGGTGCCATTGGACTCTGTTAAAATTATGTAGATGACACAGCCCCCAGCTACATTAACCACCTATCCCCAAACAAAACTGTTGTGTGCTTTCCAGCAGATTTTCAGCTGTGGAATCAGGAATCCTTGTTACTTACAACTCTTGTGAAAACAGTACAAGAAGAAGGAATCCGGAATTCGAATATTCTCCATTCGGTTTGCAGCTTGCAATTATGTGGATGATTCACTGATCATAAAAGGATGCTTAAAAACATGATTTGGATGGATGAACTGCTCACAATCTGCTCTGGCAAAATTTAAGGACTGAAGAATTTCCTTAAACCACACTCACATCAGTTGGGGTTTTCTTGGGCATTCCGTGGCCATCAGGTGCTCCTGCACTGTGCATAGCCAGTTGGCACTGCAGCGCCCTTACTGGATTTCTACATGTCTGGGATAGAAGATGACCTCTCAGTACTGGAAGTGGTGGGGAAGCAGCCCGACAGCAGTATGGTATAGTGGTTAGAGTGTCCAGCTAGGGTCTGGGTTCGAATCCCCACCTCGCCATGGAAGCGTACAACGCCCAGACAGCATGCCTTTGGGTGTTTTGTCGGGAAGGTCATCTGTGGAGAAGAAGGAAGGCTCCAGCGGGAACACAGCGTTTCCCTTGATGAGTTCAAAACTGGATACGCCAAGCCAAAATAACTCAATTACGCTGAAAATCGTATCAATCAAGATGATGGAAGGGAAAAGCAGCAGAAGGGAGTGTGCTTTATCACTGTGGGAAGGGATGTGTGCAGGCGTAATGTGCTCTTCTCCCTTCGCTGACATCGCCCAACAGCTGGAATCATACATTAGGAAGGGCCACCGCGTGCTAATTGCTGAATATTATAAATGGCCTTCTCACCTGGTAGAGCTCCCGCAATTATTAACCATAGCCCTTCTATTACTGTTCCTCTGTCAAGATATCTGTGTGCTGGGTATAGTGGGGTGGACCCCGCCCCTGTCCTGCCACGCCACTAGGCAGAGATTATTAATTTACTGAAACATTTATACCCCCACCTTTCCTTTTGACTCTTCCATTGAAGGAAGAGCCACTGAGACTGGAGAAAGTTTCCTGAGAGCCAGTTTGGTGTAGGGGTTAAGTGTGTGAACTCTAATCTGGGAGAGCCGGGTTAGATTCCCCACTCCTCCGCTTGCAGCTGCTGGATGACCTTGGGCAAGCTATAGTTCTTTCAGAGCTCTCTCAGCTCCACTGACCTCACAGGGTGTCTGTTGTGGGGAGGGGGGGAAAGGAGTTTGTCAGCCGCTCTGAGACTCCGAGTGAAGGGCGGGGTATAAATCCAATCCCTTCTTCTTATTCTTTTTATTCTTCTTCCTCTTCTTCTTTTGGCTATAGGAAGGTCACTTGGAGGACATTCATACCAGACAGTACTTTCACTTGTAAACTCCTGCAAAAGTCCTTACACGATAGAGTTAAAGGTAAAGGTAAAGGTTATTCCTGAAGATCCCGGGTTGAGTCCGGTGGAAAGCAGGCTTACTGAAACATTTATACCCCCACCTTTCCTTTTGACTCTTCCATTGAAGGAAGAGCCACTGAGACTGGAGAAAGTTTCCTGAGAGCCAGTTTGGTGTAGGGGTTAAGTGTGTGAACTCTAATCTGGGAGAGCCGGGTTAGATTCCCCACTCCTCCGCTTGCAGCTGCTGGATGACCTTGGGCAAGCTATAGTTCTTTCAGAGCTCTCTCAGCTCCACTGACCTCACAGGGTGTCTGTTGTGGGGAGGGGGGGAAAGGAGTTTGTCAGCCGCTCTGAGACTCCGAGTGAAGGGCGGGGTATAAATCCAATCCCTTCTTCTTATTCTTTTTATTCTTCTTCCTCTTCTTCTTTTGGCTATAGGAAGGTCACTTGGAGGACATTCATACCAGACAGTACTTTCACTTGTAAACTCCTGCAAAAGTCCTTACACGATAGAGTTAAAGGTAAAGGTAAAGGTTCCCTTGCTCGAAAGCCTGTTGAGTCCGACTCTAGGGTTGCAGTGCTCATCTCTGTTTCCAAGCCCAAGAGCCAGCGCTGTCCGAAGATGTTTCCGTGGTCATGTGGCCGGCATGACTAAACACCAAGGCGCACGGAACGCTGTTCCCTTCCCACCGAAGTGGTCCCTATTTATCTACTTGCAATTTCTTGCTTTCGAACTGCTAGGTTGGCAGGAGCTGGAACTAGAGACGGGAGCTCACGCCATCATGCGGCACCCGGGTCTCGAACTGCTGAACTACCGACCTTCCACAGCCTGCAGTTCAGCGTCTTAACCACTTGAGCCACCACAGCTCCACACGATAGAGCTGCCAACTCCAAATTGGGATATTCCTGAAGATCCGGGGGTGGAGCTTGTGGAAAGCAGGCTTTGGGGAAGCGTGGGACTTTATCCGGGTATAATGTCATAGAGTCCACCCTCCAAAGCAACCATTTTCTCCAGGGCACTTGATCTCTGTAGTCTGGAGATCATTTGTAATTCCAAGAGACCTTCGGGGGGCCCTGGAGGTTGGCGACCTATTTGCAAAAGCGGGTTTCTGGTGGGCAAAGCTGGCAAATTGGAAGGTTCTGGAGAAGGAGAGGGAGGAAGTCAGCAGCACGCATTGATGGTGTTTGAAAGATGGACATCAAAAATATATATGTGATGCAATACATTAATTGTAGGCCTGCAGGGGGTCTTCGATGGGTACCCTGAGAGGAGTGAGGTGGGTATTGAGTGAGTGCACCGCCACCTTGTTCAGGCCAAAGGGAGGAACTGCATGAAGACAAGCCAAAGAAGCAGTCTTGCGCCAATAGGCCAGAGCGAGTCAGGTGGTGCGGCCTCATCCCTATTAAAGCCTTTGAGGGAAGTTCACTTGGTGGCCTGCACTGCCAGATTAGACGCGTGCTCCTAAGGATGTAAACTCAGCTATATATCCGGGACTTACTCCCCTGAAAGTATACTTAGGATTGCCGCCCTACCCTCAACAGACCTTCCTCGGCTTGCTCTTCTTTCTGCGCTTTCTTTATCTGTCTTTCATTGAACATGAGCCTGGGACTTTGTGCTTCAGCAAAACACTAACACTCACTGGAGAAGACCCTGATGCTGGGAAAGACTGAAGGTCAAAGACGAGGACGGCAAAGGATGAGATGGCTAGACAGTGTCATCGATGCAACGAACATGAAATTGAGCCAACTTCAGAGGATGGCGGAAGAGAGGAGGGCCTGGCGGGAGATGGTCCATGGGGTCGCAAAGAGTCAGACTCGACTGTGCGACTGAACAACAACAACAAAACAAAACACTAACTGAATGAAGAAGTTGCAAGAGGACACTAGAGGAGAACTCTGATATCTGTGGGAGAAACGGAGGAGACAAAAAGGTGGGTGTAAGAAGGGACAGCATGATAAAAAGTAGAGACATCACCCTGCCAACAAAAGTCCGCATGGTCAAAGCAATGGTATTCCCAGTAGTCATGTATGGCTGCGAGAGTTGGACTATAAGGAAGGCCGGGCGCCGAAGAATAGATTCTTTTGAACTATGGTGCTGGAGAAGACTCTTGAGAGTCCCCTGGACTGCAAGAAGATCAAATCAGTCAATCCTAAAAGAAATCCACCCTGACTGTTCCCTGGAAGGCCAGAGAATGAAACGGAAGCTCAAATACTTTGGCCACCAAATGAGAAGGGAGCACTCACTGGAGAAGACCCTGATGCTGGGAAAGATTGAAGGTCAAAGAAGACGGGGATGGCAAAGGATGAGATGGTTAGACAGTGTCATAGATGCAATGAACATGAAATTGAGCACACTTCAGAGGACGGCGGAAGACAGGAAGGCCTGGCG
>NW_015176068.1:0-4367 GCF_001447785.1 Gekko japonicus | reverse complement strand
CAGTAGAACAAGACTTGAGTCTACCAGCATCTTAAAGATTATCAAAAATTTTCCAGGACATAGAAGAAGAGATTGGATTTATACCCCACCCTTCACTACCCAAAGGAGTCTCAGAGCGGCTTACAAACTCCTTTCCCTTCCCCTCCCCACCACAGACACCCTGTGAGGTAGGTGGGGCTGAAAGAGCTCTGACAGAAACTGCTCTTTTTCAAGAATGGCTGTGCCAGAACTATGGCTTGGCCAAAGTCATCCAGCAGGTGCAAGTGGAGGAGTAGCGAATCAAACCCGGTTCTCCCAGATTAGAGTGCGAGCACTTACCCACTACACCAAACTGGCTTTCTTGAGTCTCTGAGGAAGTGAGTTTTGACTCACAAAAGCTTATACCCTGGGAAATATTGTTGGTCTTTAAGATGCCACTGGACTCAAATTTTATTCTTTCCACTCCATACACCCTCACTAGAATACAGAATACTTTATCCACTGTGCTTCCATATCACTCAAAAGTGATAAGGAATAGCAGTCACATAGCCCCTCACCCCATTCTTGCATCAAAAGAACGGGAAACCAAATTACTTTTTACCCCAGGGATCCTTGATTTATTCACGAACATTGATAGGCTGCTTCTTCAAGGCCGGAAGCAGCTATCAATAAAAATTCAAACCAAACACTATTAAACCAAAAATAGCCCCCCTTATCAAAAACGTCCAACCACAACGTGAAACTCCTCAACTTAAATTAGAACAGAACAGCTGATTGCTTCCCTGACATTTACTTTAATAGCGAAACACAGCTGTGTTTGTGTGTGTTGAATAGTAGGGCAATAGCCCTTGTGCTGTTTCCCTAATAAATACTCGCCCTCCCAATTGCTATTAGACCCATTGGGGGGGGGAGAAGTTTCCTACATAAAATCTTCATCTCTTCACCTTCTGTATATAATAACGATCTGAGGTCAGTTCCGCACTGTCATTTTGTTACTGCTTTGTCCCTATTCCTTTGGGTCCCCCCCCTTTTCCACATGTGTTTTGCTCCCTCTGGGACTACTAGAGAGAGCAAAACACATTGGGAGAGGGGGCAAGCCCCTGAAGCAATAGGGACAAACGAGTAACAAAAATGACAGCGTGGGAGTGGCCCGAGACTGCAAAAATGGTGCAAAAAAGCGATCCAAGACTGCAAAAAAGGGAAGAATTAACCCCCCCTCAAGCTTATAGTATGCTCCCATAAACAATGTACAGTTTATTTCAAAGCATGGTGAGATCTGACCAGTGTTCTCTCTAAGCTGAGTTAGTGTGAGCTAGCTCACAGTTTTTTAGCCTCCGGCTCACACTTTTTTGTCTTCGCTCAGGAAGGAGGGCTCCAGAGCAAACTAATTGATGCTGGAGCCAAATCACCTGCTCACAGCTTTAATGCCAGTAGCTCACAAAATAGAATTTTTTGCGCACAGGACTCCATAGCTTAGAGGGAGCATTGGATCTGACTTGTTTCTTGGGATGTGCATCCCAGAATTCCCAAACCAAAAATATGCACACACACACAAAAGAAAGATTTCTGGAACAGTAAATAAAAACCAGGGATTCTTAGGCATTGTGAACCACACTCCCCCTGAAAAATCCATGCTGTTTTAAATATTTTGGTGGTTATCGTCACCAGCAGCAAAAGTATTGCTTTTCTTTGATTCTCCTGATTTCCCGGACAATGGCATGACTCCCTTACGATAGAATGTGTATAAAGGGTCAGGAAAGTGCTCCCAGCCAATCACCATTGGAGAGAAACCCCAGAGAAGGAAAGTATGGGGGGGGTCTTACTAGGTCAGAGCCTACTTACTCCTTAAATAGTAGTAGGAATTAAGAAACCTTCAGTGGATGCCCTGCATGATGTGTTTCCCATGCAAACATGCATACACAGAGACTTTTTTAAAAAAATGCAAAGTATTTTCAAAGACTGCAATGTTGGAGGGGCATTTTCTACAGAGGTAGCCAGTGTTCCCTCTAAGCTGAGCTAGTGTGAGCTAGCTCACACTTTTTGGGAGCTGAGTTAGTGGGAGGACAAGGCAGTGATCCATGAGGGGGTAAATAGTAGTAGGAATTAAGAAACCCTACAGTGGATGCCCAGCATGAAGATGTGTTTCCCATGCAAACATACATACACAGAGACTTTTTTTTAAATGCAAAGTATTTCCAAAGACTGCAATGTTGGAGGGGCATTTTCTACAGAGGTAGCCTTCCTCCCTTTGTGAAAGGAGGCGACAGATTGCAACAAGGAAGGATGGCAAATGCAGAGTTTTCAGTGGACAGATTATTTTTGGACTTGTCAGTCACTGTAAGATTATGTAAAGAAACCGGGTGCAGCCAGGAGGATTGTATTTTTAAGCACCACCAGCTGGTACTCTCTTGGTGGGCTGCCACCGTTTCCCTCCCTTAGGAAACAGTGGAAGTGCACAAGGGGCACTGCAAAAATCAACCCCCTTTGTCTATTCTGTTTTAAATTTAGGGGATCTTTAGATTAAAGAGAAGTCTGTACTCCATGCAAACACCTGAGCCCGACCCTTGAACTGGTTTCCCCAACAAAAATAACAGTCCTGAAAGTTTGGAACGCAAATGGATTGAAATCATGAACTGGTGCCATCCTATCTGAAAAACAGGAATTCTGTCAAAAGCGACTTCCATGATCTGATGCCGGGGAGACCGGGGAGAAAGCCACGAAACAGAGAGGGAGTCTGCCGAACTGCGCATGTGTGAGCATGTGATTTGGCCAGGAGCCTAGGATGCGCCAGCAGAAGAATTTTTAAATTTAGGGGATCTTTAGATTAAAGAGAAGTCTGTACTCCATGCAAACAACTGAGCCCAACCCTTGAACTGGTTTCCCCAACAAAAAATAACAGTCCTGAAAGTTTGGAACGCAAATGGATTTAAATCATGAACTGGTGCCTTCCTATCTGAAAAACAGGAATTCTGTGAAAAGTGACTTCCATGAATTCCAGATAAACTAGAATGATTTTTTTCTCTCTCAGAGAAAACCTTAACTTGTGTCTCAAAAACAATACTGCAGCCCTAACCTGGATAGCCCAGGCAAGGTGGAGGTGCCATATAACTCAAAACTATTGGCGCAAAGTGTATAAAATAATTTATGAAATTGTGAACATAGCATTACCACATATACCAGAAGTATTTTTGTTAAATATACTACCAGACAAGGTTAAAAAAAATTGATCTATATTTAATAACATATATATTAACAGCAGCGCATATTATGTTTGCGAAATACTGGAAATCAGAACGAATACCCTCCAAAGAAGATATAATATCTAGATTGCTGGATATAGCGGAGATGGACAAATTGTCAATAATACTACAAGGGAAAGGTGATGACCTGTTTAGAGAAAGATGGAACAGATTATATACCCGGTTAGGTAAAAAATAATGTGATAGACTCGCTGTATGTAGTTTTAATATTGTACCAGATACACCTGTTTATGGTAAAGTTAAAATCATAAATACATAATCAAAAAAAGAATATTGCAGCCCTAACCTGGATAGCCCAGGCAAGCCCAACGGTGGATTGTGGAAGCTAAGCAGGGCCGACCCTGGCAAGTATTTGGATGGGAGACCTCCAAGGAATACCAGGGCTGGGAGGCGGAGGCAGGCTATCAACTTCTCTGAAGTCCTCTGTGACCCAGCAGGAGTCACCAGCAGTCATCATGACTTCAAGACACAGGCACACGCACCCACACAGAAATGCAAAAACACACACAAAAAATTGCAGAGCTGGGAAAAGTAGAGATGATCCAGGGGTTGGAACGCCTTTCTAATGAGGACGCGCTGGAGACACTGTGGCTTTTAGTTTAGAAAAAAAGAAGGCTAAGGTCAAGGAGGACAGGACCGAGGTTTATGAACTCATGTGTGGGGTGGAGAGAGTTAAGAAAGAGAACGTTTCCTCCGTCTCCCATAGTTTTATAACTTGAAGACACCCAAAAAAGTTGATGGGCAATCGATTTAGGACAGATGAAAGGATTAATTTCTTACTCAGCGTGTAGTGAAAATGTAGCATTCACTGCCAAGCACAGATGACTCCAAAAGGGGGTTAGTGGGTACTACTCTCTCATGGGCAGGCTATCAAGCCACTTCTCTGAACGTCCTCTGTGACCCAGCAGGAGTTGCCATGACTTCAAGACACAGGCACACGCACCCACACAGAAATGCAAAAACACACACACAAAGTTGCAGAGCTCGGAAAAGTACAGATGATCCAGGGGTTGGAACGCCTTTCTTTTTTTTTTTAAGTCTTTTATTTTACACTCTGGTATCTTTGCCAAGAAAACCCCAAGGATAGTAACAAAAGGCAACAAGATATGACACTGGAAGATGAGCCCC
>NW_015176067.1:195282-197669 GCF_001447785.1 Gekko japonicus | reverse complement strand
ATTACAATAATACATTCTGCAATATTTTTACAACAGACAGGCTTATTGTGTGTATTATCAACTAGCACAAAGTAACACAAAAAACGAGTTGAATCCAAAAGCGCAAGGACTTTAACACGAATCATCAATTAGTGTAAGTCAGGAGTGGCCAAACTCGGTTAACTTAAGAGCCACACCGAATAAACGCCCAATGTTTGACAGCTGCAAGACAGGAAGAAATGTTACACACACATTTTTATTGAAAAATATGCAGCTTTGCTTGTTGTTCACATTAAAATGAGACTGCCACAAATAAAAACAAAAGGGGTTAAAAGCAGGAGGAGGAGGAGGAGGAGGAGGAGGAGGAGATTGGATTTATACCCCGCCCTTCACTACCCAAAGGAGTCTCAAAGCGGCTGACAAACTCCTTTCCCTTCCCCTGCCCACAACAGACACCCTGTGAGGTAGAAGAAGAAGAAGAGTTTGGATTTATACCCCGCCCTTCACTACCCAAAGGAGTCTCAGAGTGGCTGACAATCTCCATTTCACTTCCCGTCCCCACAACAGACATCCTGTGAGGTAAAAGAAGAAGAAGAGGAGATTGGATTTATACCCCGCCCTTCACTACCCAAAGGAGTCTCAGAGCGGCTTACAAACTCCTTTCCCTTCCCCTCCCCACAACAGACACCCTGTGAGGTCGGTGGGGCTGAGAGAGCTCTCTCAGGAACTGCCCTTGAGAGAACAGCTCTGAGAGGACTTGTGACTGACCCAAGGTCATACCAGCAGCTGCAAGTGGAGGAGTGGGGAATCAAACCCGGTTCTCCCAGATTAGAGTCCGTGCCCTTAACCACTACACCAAACTGGCATGGGGAAACGTGACACTGCAGAAAACGTCCCTGCCCTCCCCAGGCTCCAACCCCATATTTCCAGGAATTTCCCATCCTGCACTTGGCAGGCCTGAGAGAAAGGGCCGAAACTGTAGCCCAACCTGGGGCTTGCTCCTGAATTTCACCCCAGGCCCTCCCAAACAGCTATATCTCTGCACCCTGCAGGCCGACTTCCTCCCCAGCCAACGCCAGGAAGAAATCTAGCCACAAGCGGCACAAGCCGGGTGCTCGAAAGCCACTGCGAGCCTAAAAATAGACCCACCCTGAGCCGCAGGTCTGAAACCTGAGAACAATATCTGTTTGACCATCTCTATTGTTCACAGAGGTGAAGGCTGGAGTTTCTGCAGCTGGGCCCCAAATGTACTTTGCGCTTCCCAGAAACTGGTTTGGTCACGATGGAGAACAGACCACTGGTTGTCTTCAAAGTCCACACTCAGACTAGGGTTGCCAATGTCCAGGGGGTGCCTGGAGACCTCCTGGAATGATGGCTGATCTCCAGGTAGGGATGCCAGCCTCCAGGTGGGACCTGGGGATCTTCTGGAATTACAGCAAATCTCCAAGCTACAGAGATCAGCTCCCCTGGAGAAAATAGTAAAAAGCCCAGTAGCACCTTGAAGACTAACAAACTTCGTTGTAGCATAAGCTTTCAAGAAACACAGCTCCCTTTGTCAGATGCATGGTGGGTGTGAAGAAACTGGCCAGAGATGATGATGATGAAGAAGAAGAAGAAGAGGAGGAGGAGGAGATTGGATTTATACCCCACCCTTCACTACCCAAAAGAGTCTCAGAGCGGCTTACCATCCCCTTCCCACAACAGACACCCTGGGAGGTCGGTGGGGCTAAGAGAGCTCTCTTGAGAACTACCCTTGAGAGAACAGCTCTGAGAGAACTTGTGACTGACCCAAGGTCACGCCAGCAGCTGCATGTGGCGAAGTGGGGAATCAAGCCCAGCCCCCCCAGATTAGAGTCCGTGCTCTTAACCACTACACCAAACTGAAGAAACTGGCCAGAGATCTATAGGTGGTAAGGGGGGGGGATGCCGAAAGCGCCACGTAAATGCAAAGCAGTTGCAAAAGTCATGACAAAGGTTGAGTATTTATATAACACTTTCTGCGTCCTCACCCCCCCTCCCCTCACCATCTACATATCTCTGGCCAGTTTCTTCATACCCTCCGTGCATCTGACGAAGAGAGCTGTGTTTCTCGAAAGCTTAGGCTACAATAAAGTTTGTTAGTCTCAGGGGTCATTCCATAGAAAAAGAGGTGCAGGAGCTCATTAGCATAACTCATTAGCATAACTTATTTTCATATGCCACACCCCCTGACATCACCAGCGCTCAGGCACCACTGGACTGTTTTGGATTGCTAGCTATGGGGGTGTCTCAGGGGTCATTCCATAGAAAAAGAGGTGCAGGAGCTCATTAGCATAACTCATTAGCATAACTTATTTTCATATGCCACACCCCCTGACATCACCAGCGCTCAGGCACCACTGGACTGTTTTGGATTGCTAGCTATGGGG
>NW_015176067.1:159201-190167 GCF_001447785.1 Gekko japonicus | reverse complement strand
GCACCCAAAACTCTTCGTCTCTTATGTTCTTATGTAGCTGTCCTTGAAAAAGAGCAGTTTCTGTCAAGAGCTCTCTCAGCCCCACCTACCTCCCAGGGTGTCTGTTGTGGGGGAGGGGAAGGGAAAGGAGTTTGTCAGCCGCTCTGAGACACCTTTGGGTAGTGAAGGGCGGGGTATACATCCAATCTCTTCTTCTTCTTCTTTTTGTCTTAGTTCAGGAAGGATGGCTCCAGAACAAACTTACTTCTGCAGTAGCCAAATCACCTGCTCACCATTTTAATGCCAGGAGCTCACAAAGTAGAATTTTTGCTCACAGGGCTCCATAGCTTAGAGGGAGCATTGTCATGACATGCCGTGGGTTTGCCTTTCTCTTCTGCTGAACAAGCACTTTGTTCATTCACGTTCAGTTTTCACAAACAGTCCCCGGTGTCGAGTGGATGAGCTGGCACTGCCAGAGATGAATAGGTGTCCTCGATGAGCCACCCATTTGGGGTCCGAAAACACGAGGGTGGGTGTTTCCCCTGAGACGGCATCCCTCAGTCGGTGGGAAAGGCCGAGTTTCTTCCAGTCATGCAAGGCCTCGGGGCCCTTGCCAGCCGAACGGAACAGAGAGCAGCCGATGACCCCAGGCTTATGGAACAAGCGCTTTGATAGAGAGAGATAAAAGTTACACCTTTTCTTTTTCTTTTTTTAAGTCAAAGGCCCTCCCGCAGCCCGACTTGTCCAGGAGTGTCATGGAAATTTCACCACAGCCGTTTTGTACGAGCAAACAGGAAACCCGTCGTCGTTGGTGTGGCGAATTGCTAGAGCCGCTTTGAGTCCTTGAGGGCCGATAAAAACCGGCGAATAGGCTCGAGGGGAGAAGCGAGGAGGAGAGCGGACCTGAGGGGGGTGCCCGTCGGGGACCTGTTGAGGGAGCCAGTGGGCTTCTCCGCCACAGGTAAGGAGCACCAAGCTTGGACTTAAACTGTACTTTCTGCATGTGCTTCAGGTGTGCCAAGATTCCGTTCATTGTAGAACGTTTGCTCTATAAAAGAAGAGTCCTGGTGGGCAGACCCAAGTCTGATCTAGCCCAGTCTCCCATTTCCAACAGGGAGTAGCCAGGTGCCTCCAGGAACCTGCGACAGGCCCCTCTGTGGCTTGCCCTTCGGCCGCTGGTATCCAGTGATATACTGCGCCACTAGAGATGGAGGTTCCATTAAGCCTTTGTCACGATGCTGACGAACAATATCTTCTTATTCACTACCCTGGAAGCCTCTAGTTTAGAGGTGGGATACTGTTTAAAACCAGTTAATAGATAATGGGAAAGCTAAGTGTGAAGAGCCAGTTTGGTGTCATGGTTAAGTGTGCGGACTCTAATCTGGGAGAACCGGGTTTGATTCCCCACTCCTCCACTCGCAGCTGCTGGATGACCTTGGGCAAGCCGTAGTTCTGGCACAGCTGTTCTTGAAAAAAGAGCAGTTTCTGTCAGAGCTCTCTCAGCCCCACCTACCTCTCAGGGGGTCTGCTGTGGGGAGGGGAAGGGAAAGGGATTGTAAGCTACTCTGAGACATCTTCAGGTAGTAAAGGACGGGGTATAAGTCCAGTCTCCTCCTCCTCCTCCTCTTCCTCTTCTTCTTCTTCTGCCATTCATAGACCTATCGGCCCAGTACATTTTATCTTGCCCATTTTCCAGGGAGCGCAGAGTGGCGTTTGTGGTTCTCCTTTCCCCCATTTTATCCTCACGACAACCCTATGAGGTTGGAGAGGGCTCGGGTCACTAGGTTCCACCCTGGCCAATGGCAGGGGATGGGGGGGAAGGGTTGCTAGATCGAGGTTGGGAAACTCCTGGAGAGTTGGGGATGGAGCTTAGGGAGGTCAGGGACCTCAGTGGGGTACGATGGCATAGAGCCCACCCTCCAAAGCAACCATTTCCTCCAGGGGGGACTGATCTCTGTAGTCTGAAGATGAGCTGTAATTCCAGGGGATCTCCAGGTCCCACCTGGAGGCTGGCATCCCTAGGAGAGGCTGAGACTGGCCCAAGATCACCCAGCAAATCGAGATTTGATCCTGGATCCACCGCCCCTATTTGGGGACTCAAACCACTTTTTTAGAAGAAGAAGAGATTAGATTTATACCCCGCCCCTTCACTCGGAGTCTCAGAGCAGTTTACGAACTCCTTTCCCTTCCCCTCCCCACAACAGACACCCTGTGAGGTAGGTGGGGCTGAGAGAGCTCTGACAGAAACTGTCCTTGAGAGAACAGCTCCGACAGAACTATGGCTTGCCCAAGGTCATCCAGCAGCTGCAAGTGGAAGAGTGGGGAATCAAACCCGGTTCTCCCAGATTAGAGTCCGCGTGCTTAACCACGACACCAAACTGGCTCTTCGCACTTAGCTTTCCCATTATCTATTAATTGGTTTTAAAATAGTATCCCACCTCTAAACTAGAGGCTTCCAGGGTAGTGAATAAGAAGATATTGTTGGTCAACATAATGACTGGGAAGCCGTCAACTGTTTCCACTGACGGAAGTGGGTGGAAGTTGAGTATAACTTCTTTGCTTCCGCTTTCCATTACTCCACTGCTGCCCCTCCTTAAATGTTACTCTGGGGAACAGAGGAAACCCCCCCCTCCACCAGGTGCAACCAGTGTTCCCTCTAACCTGAGTCGGTGTGAGCTAGCTCACAGTTTTTATAGCCTCTGGCTCGCATATTTTTGTCTCAGCTCAGGAAGGAGGGCTCCAGAGCAAACTAATTTATGCAGTAGCCAAATCGCTGGCTCACACCTTTAATGCCAGAGGCTCACAAAGTAGAATTTTTGCTCACAAGACTCCACAGATTAGAGGAAACATTGGCGTGCAACCCAAGGAAATCAATACGAATAATCAGAAGAAGGCATAGCCCAGCAAGATGGGTGGAAGGGATCCATTCCCCAATTAGCTCACGGGAGGAAAGGTGTGTGTGGTGGTGGGGACACAGTTGTTGTGAAAACACACGCCGAGGTAAGAGGGAGCATTGGGTTTTTTTTGCACTGGCGCTACACTTCAGAATTGCTAAATGGAACCGATGCTCCCTCTAAGCGGTGGAGTCTTGTGAGCAGAAATCCTACTTTGTGGGCTACTGGCCTTAAAGCTGTGAGCGAGCGATTTGGCTGCTGCATAAGTTAGTTTGCTCCGGAGCCCTCCTTCCTGAGTGGAGACAGAAGTGTGTGAGCCGGAGGCTAAAAAACTGTGAGCTAGCTCACACTGACTCAACTTAGAGGGGACACTGAATGGAACCTGCATGTACAGAGGCAGTATACCTGTGAATATTAGCCGCTGGGGAAAGCAATGGGGAAGGGGCTGTGCAGTGCAGCAGTAGGAATGTCAGAGCAAGACCTAGGATCCCCCAGGAACATGAGACCTATTAAAGATGGGACTGTAACAACATGTGTCTTGGGTGCATAGACTCAGAACAGGGTGCGAACCGTAGTACATGAGCGTACATGGAAATTATTGCATCTAGGCCTGTGGCTCACTGAGTGGCCTTGGGCCAGAGTCTGTGGATGCCAGCCTCCAGGTGGGACCTGGGGATCCCCCAGTTTTACACCTCGTCGCCAGACTACAGAGATCAGTTCCCTTGGAGAAAATGGCTACTTTTGATAGTGGGCTCTGCGGCATTGCACCCCACTGAGATCCCTGTTCATTCCAAACTCAATCCCCAAATCTCCAGGAATTTCCCAGCTTGGATCTGGCAACCCTACACCCCCCCTCCGCCAGTGGCTGGAGCGGCGGTGGCTGTGAACCCTGGGCCAGACATTGCTTCTCTCAGGCCTAAGCTGCCTTAAAACAACAAATTTAGAGTCCATTGGCACCTTTAAGAACAACAAAGTTTTATTCTGATATGAGCTTTCGTGGGCACGGACAGTTTTCCACACTTTTTCGTGTGCACACGAAAGCTCATGCTTTGAATGAACCTTTGTTGGTCTTAAAGGTGCCACTGGACTAAATTTGTTCTACTGCTTCAGACCAACACGGCTGACCACCTGGGTCTATCTGCTTTAAAAGGTTAAGAACGTAAGAGAAGCCAGAAGTGACAATAGATTCTTGGGAGTACCTATGGAAACATGCATTGAAAATATCAACATGTAATAACTTCAAAGAAAATTGTCATAAGATGATGTATGGGTGGTACATGACACCGAAAAAAATTGCTAACATGAATACTAATATGTCAAATAAGTGTTGGAAATGTAAAAAAGGGGAGGGCTCTTTTTACCCTTGCAAGAAAGCAAAAAGCTATTGGACTCAGATTCATTCGGAGATGGAAAAGATTGTAAAATCTACATTTAAAAAAGAACCAGAACTTTTACTTTTGGGACTGAATTTTGAGAAAATTAATGTGCATAAAAGAACTTTGATGTGGTATACGGTGACAACAGCTAGAATTACATATGCGCAGTGTTGGACTCCCATCTCTAGTTCCAGCTCCTGCCAACCTAGCAGTTTGAAAGCAAGAAATTGCAAGTAGATAAATAGGTACCACTTTGGTGGGAAGGTAACAGCGTTCCGTGCACCTTGGTGTTTAGTCATGCCGGCCACATGACCACGGAAACGTCTTCGGACAGCGCTGGCTCTTTGGCTTTGAAACGGAGATGAGCACCGCAACCCTAGAGTCGGATTCGACTGGCTTTCGAGCAAGGGAACCTTTACCTTTACCTTTATCACTCTTTGGGTGAATAAGTACTTCCTTTTATCTGTTCTAACCTGACTGCTGGGCCAGACGTTGTTGGAAGATTAAACTGAGGAAAGAAGAATTCCATAGGTCGCCCTGAGTTCTTTGGAGAAAATGTAGGATTTTAAAAAATGTACGAGATAGACAGAAGGTCCTTTGAAGTATGTGTACAGCCACCCAAAGATATCTGACAGGATGCTACCAGATTTTGGAGGCTTCAGTCTAATTCTGCAAGGCAGCCGTGAAGGTCCTTACATTTTATTCACTCAGCTCTTCGAGAACAGCCCCGACGCGTGGAAATTGAGCCGTTGAAGGTTTTTTTCCATTCACTTCATTTTCATTCCAGGAAAAGCTAACTCAACCTTTTATGCTTCTTCCTGCATGGCGGGCTGCTACGAAAGGCAGAAGAGCTGGGCTAGTAAAATGAAGGTGGCAATCCTTCCGATCAAGTCGGAATCTATCTCTGCGGTCACACACACAGAGATTATGATGAGAATAATATGGAAAATGTAAGGTTGAATATGAATGTTTATGTCCTGAATAAAAAAAATTTACAAAAAAAAAAAAAGAACATAAGAGAAGCCAATGTTGGATCAGGCCAAAGGCCCCTCCAGTCCAACACTCTGTGTCACACAGAGGCCAAAAATACCAGGTGCCATCAGGAGGTCCAGCAGTGGGGCCCGGACACTAGAAGCCCTCCCACTGTTGCCACCCTCCCCAAGCACCAAGAATACAGAGCATCACTTGCCCCAGACTGTTCCATCTATACCTTGAAGCTAATAGCCACCAATGGACCGCTGCTCCATATGCTTATCTAATTCCCTCTTGAAGCCGCCCATGCTTGTAGCCACCGCCACCTCCTGTGGCAGTGAATCCCATGCGTTAATCACTCTTTGGGTGAAGGAGGACTTCCTTTTATCTGTTCTAACCCGACTGCTGGGCCAGACATTGTTGTTGGAAGATTAAACCGAGGAAAGAAGAATTCCATAGGTCGCCCTGAGTTCTTTGGAGAAAATGTAGGATTTTAAAAAATGTATGAGATAGACAGAAGGTCCTTTGATGTATGTGTACAGCCACCCAAGGATATCTGACAGGATGCTACCAGATTTTGTAGGCTTCAGTCTAATTCTGCAAGGCAGATGTGAAGGTCCTTACATTTTATTCACTCAGCTCTTCGAGAACAGCCCGACGCGTGGAAATTGAGCCGTTGAAGGTTTTTTTCCATTCACTTCGTTTTCATTCCAGGAAAAGCTAACTCAACCTTTTTTGCTTCTTCCTGCATGGCGGGCTACTACGGAAGGCAGAAGAGCTGGGCTAGTAAAATGAAGGTGGCAATCCTTCCGATCAAGTCGGAATCTATCTCTGCGGTCACACACACAGACGAAATATTCCATTTTCAATCCACTTTTGATGCACTTTCCAACTGGGTTTTGCCAGTTCACACAGTAAAGTCCAGTTGAAAAGTGTACTGAATGTGGATCAAAAGTGGATTATTTCGTGTGGAGACCGCAGCCTATGAGGGGTACAGGGTTTCTTGGAAAAGGACAAAATCTGGAGTAATATTAGGGCAGTGAATTAAAACAGTGGGGGGGAAATTGCCACACGAAGGCAAAACAAAGAAGAAGAGGAAAGAAAATGGTGCAGAGGGAAATTTTTAATAGTTATACAACCCCAACGCATTTCACACACAGCTTCGTCAGGGGGGAATCGAATGAAATGATTAAAGTAAATTTAGCACATGGTTTTAAAAGTTTATAAAATGCAAGACATTTTCACAGAGCATGCACAGAGTACAATTCATAATAAGTGGTTGTTACTGAGGAAAACCAAAGCAACATTAACGTATACTACACTCCTGTCATTCTCAAAGCTGCATAGTCAGCTTGATTAGGATGAAATAATGATACCACTATGCACTTTACTAAATGATGACCATAAATAGAACACATTGGTTTGCTAAAAGGTTTTTGCAGTGTATATTTATTTGTTACTAGACCCACCTGGAGGCTGGCACCCCAATCTCAGGTCCCTGTGTTCCGTGGCCTGCTTTGGTCCTCGTTTCCAGCAAATACCACCTTTCCCTCTACTTGCCCCATTGTGATATCTTACCGGCAACTCTGAAGTGACTCACAAACACTCATCCCCTGCCACAAGTTTTGTTAGACTTTAAGGTACTACTAGACTCTTGCTTTTTTCTGAAGTTGAGTAGGTGAATCTTTCCATGAAGCTTACCTACATGCCAGGCGGAAACTTCTAGATTTCTTTTGGATAAGATGGCTCTAGAAGACACACAACCAGGGCCAGTGAAAAGAGTTGCCCCCCCTAACTCTGTAACTATTTTAATCACTTGAAATGTTCAGACCTCCGCACACTTCGATGAAAGTCACCTGAAAGTCCTTTACGAAGCAGAAACCGCAACAATCAAAATACAGGGAAGGGAAAGAACATTAGAATGCTAATTGAAGACCCAAACAGCCTAAAACCGAGAGCCAGTGTGGCGTAGCAGTTAAGAGCGTCAGACTAAGATTTGGAAGAACTAGGTTCTAATCCCACCTCATGCCATGGAAGCTCATTCGGTGACCTTGGGGCGAGTCACACTCTCTCGGCCCAGCCTACCTCACAGGGTTGTTGTGAGGATAAAACAGGAGGGGAGAATGACGTGAGCCACTTTGTGTCCCCTTTGGGGAAAAAGGTGGGGTATAAATTAAATAAATGAGAACAGAAGAACAGAAGAGAAGCCAAGGTTGGATCAGGCCAATGGCCCCTCCAGTCCAACACTCTGTCACACGGTGGTCAAAAGGACCAGGGGCCATCAGGAGGTCCACCAGTGGGGCAGGACATTAGAAGTCCTCCCACTGTCCCCCCCCCCGAAGTTGGATCAGGCCAATGGCCCCTCCAGTCCAACACTCTGTCACACGGTGGTCAAAAGGACCAGGGGCCATCAGGAGGTCCACCAGTGGGGCAGGACATTAGAAGTCCTCCCACTGTCCCCCCCCCCCGAAGCACCAAGAATACAGAGCATTCCTTGCCCCAGACTGAGAGTTCCTATCTCTTGTTGTTGTTGTTGTTGTTCAGTCGCACAGTCGAGTCCAACTCTTTGCGACCCCATGGACAAGATCACGCCAGGCCTTCCGGTCTTCTGCCGTCCTCTGAAGTTGGCTCAACTTCATGTTTGTTGCATCGATGACACTGTCTAACCATCTCATCCTTTGCCGTCCCCGTCTTCTTTGACCTTCAATCTTTTCCAGCATCAGGGTCTTCTCCAGTGAGTTCTCCCTTCTCATTTGGTGGCCAAAGTATTTGAGTTTCAGTTTCATTATCTGGCCTTCCAGGGAACAGTCAGGGTTGATTTCTTTTAGGATTGACTGATTTGTTCTTCTTGCAGTCCAAGGGACTAATAGCCACCGATGGACCTCTGCTCCATATGCCTACCCAATTCCCTTTTGAAGCCGTCCATGCTTGTAGCCACCGCCACCTCCTGTGGCAGTGAATCCCATGTGTTAATCACTCTTTGGGTGAAGAAGGACTTCCTTTTGTCCGTTCTAACCCGACGGCTCAGCAATTTCATTGAATTAAATTCTATTCATTTCCATTGAATTAAATCATTTTTTAGCTGTCGGGTGGTCTGTTTTTATGGCCGAGGTTTTTTATGCTGGGCTGGATCATGATCCTGGATTTTTAATTAAATATCTTCTAAATTTTTGTTTTAATTTTTTTAATCCACCTCAGGCAGGTTCCTGGAGAGGTGGCATAATTTTTTTAAAAATCAATACATTATATTTTAAGAAACAGAGCAGCATCACACCTAAAAAGAATCGTCAGTAACCGAACAATCTACAGGTAAAATGATAGATTGGTGTTAGTGGAAAATACAGTTAAGTTGCAGCCAATTTATGTCGACCCCGAAGGGTTTCCAAGGCAAGAGACACTCCTTGCCCTTGCCTGCCTCTGCCTCACAACCCAGGACTTCCTTGGTGGTCTCCCATCCACATACTAACCAGGGCCAATCCTGCTTTAGTTTTTTTCTGAGATCTTTTTTTTAAAATACTTTATTTATTCAGTTTCACTTGACAGCCAAAAGCATCTTTGTATTTACATTATCTTTTCTTTGGAGTCTTAGTAAAGGTAAAGGTTCCCTTGCTCGAAAGCCAGTCGAGTCCGACTCTAGGGTTGCGGTGCTCATCTCCGTTTCAAAGCCGAAGAGCCAGTGCTGTCCGAAGACGTTTCCGTGGTCATGTGGCCGGCATGACTAAACACCAAGGCGCATGGAACACTGTTACCTTCCCACCGAAGTGGTACCTATTTATCTACTTGCAATTTCTTGCTTTCGAACTGCTAGGTTGGCAGGAGCTGGAACTAGAGATGGGAGTTCACTATCTACTTGCAATGTCTTGCTTTCGAACTGCTCGGTTGGCAGGAGCTGGAACTAGAGACGGGAGCTCACTCCGTCATGCGGCACACTCGGGTCTCGAACTGCTGAACTACTGACCTTCCACAGCCTGCAGTTCAGCATCTTAACCCCTTGAGCCACCACAGCTCTTACATATAATATATTTATCCCACCCTTTATATACTCTTGTCCACCTTCTTTGGAACGTAGTCTCATCTTTACCACGTAATAATGTAGTCAGTTTGTCCAATTCGGCTATTTCCAGCAATTTCTTAACTATTTCTAGTCTAGAGGGCAATTTATCTGATTTCCAGCATCGGGCTACCATGATTCTTGATGACGTTAAAATATATGTTAATAAATATCTGTTTTCTCTATTAATATTTTCTGGAATAATATTTAACAAGTATATTTTTGGTACCAAATCTATATTAATATTCATCATTTCCAATATTATCTGCTTTATACTTTTCCACATGTGGAAAAATGTTCCTATGTTATTCTTACACTTTGAATTTTGAGGTGCGAATTTCCCAATTTTATCTGGCGACCAATACCATCTATGGAACATCTTGTATATATTTTCTTTATATGCTGTTGAGCTTAGATATCTCATAGTTTTCCATATTTTGACCCATTCATCAATATCTATCGTGTAACACTGGACTGTTACACGATAGATATTAAAAGGGGTTACACAGTTGTTTTCTGAGATCTAACAAGATCAGGCTAACTGGGCCATTCGGGTCAGAGTGAAAAAGTGATAGATTGGGAGAGGAGGCAACATAATTTTCAGTAAGTGGGAATTTTCAGTAAGTGGGTCAAAACCAAAAAGGCCCTGCCCACAAAGACAGAGGGTTACGTAGCAAAGCTTGAAATAAAGAATGTAAAACCGGCTTGTATTATTCTAAGCCCCAATAGAAATAAACCTCCACATAAAATCATATATATATATAAATAAAGAAATCATTCAAAAGATGCTAGTTTTGAGCCCAGTAGCACTTTAGAGACCAACGCAATTTCCAGGAGATAGGATTTTGAGAATATCGGATGAAGGGACCTTTGACTCTTGGGAGCTTATACCCAAATTTTTTTTTAAAAACAATTTTATTATTTGGATATATTTAACAAAAACCACATTACAATTATATATTTTCATTTTCGTCCCATATATCCCTTTTCCTCCCTCCTTCCCCCCCTTTGTTGGCCTCCCGCAATGCTCCATCCTTTCACAATATCCAGTTTTACTCCATCCTCTTACATTATTCAATTTTATCAAAATTATAATCCCTCTTCTCTATTTTTTTCATAATCTCTTATCCAAGTAACCTTATTTATTTAATATTTCATCATTCACTTAATTGCCTTCCATTTTCAATAACTTTCAAAACAAAGCAAATTATTTTTAGCATCCCAATTATTTTCCATATATTCTTTAAAGTCTTTCCAATCTTCAAAAAATTCTTGATCTTCTTTATTATTCAATTTCCTTGTTAGTTTGTCCATTTCTGCCATAAAGAGTACTTTTTTGATCCATTCCCATATCTCTGGCATTTTGAGAATATCAGATGAAGGGACCGTCGACTCTTGGGGGCTTATACCCGAAAAATCTTAATGGTCTCGAATCGAGTTGTCCCGCTGCAAACCGACATGGCTACTCTCTGAAACTTTCAAAAGCAATGCTGTGATTTCAACACAGTAATAAAATCTCCGAACCCCCCCCCCCCATAAGACTCATGGGGCACGGTGAATAATGGCTTGGGGGGGGAGAGATGTTTTTTCCTTGGGTGCCTAAAAGCAAGTTTAGCACCAGGGGAAGGGAATTCCAAAGTCTTAGCAGCGTAACAGTAAAAGCCCCGTATTTGGTTCTCACCCTTCTTATCAGAGCATTAGTAACAACCTAAAACTTCACGGACAGAGAAGCTATTTCATTGTGACTGCGTTAAATGGCAGCTCTGTCCCCCCCCCCTTGCAAAGTATAATGAATCACACACTTTCTCGGTCAAGCCTCAGGTCCCTAAGTACAGTTATGGGAACATGAGATCGATGCATGAGAAAGAACATGCAGTTCTCTGCACTGGGTGGAAATTGAGTTTCGGAAGTGTTTTAGCCAATTCTAACCTGGAAAGATTCTTCCAGTTCGTCTGCCATGTTGGTCTGAAGCAGAAGAACAAAGTTTGAGTCCAGGGGTACCTTTAAGGCCAACAAAGTTGTTAAATGGTGGGTTCCGTGGACAAGCAGGCTCGAATCTAGTGATCAGCTCAACTTTATTTGTTATTTCAGCAAGACATGACCCTAGAGCCTCAGCTCTGGTTAAATAGCATGCAATCGCCACACCCAAACAGACCCCACTCCCAATGATAGGCTATTCACATAACATTACTTTTTGTTGTTGTTGTTCAGTCGCACAGTCGAGTCCGACTCTTTGCGACCCCATGGACAAGATCTCGCCAGGCCTTCTTGTCTTCCGCCGTCCTCTGAAGTTTGCTCAATTTCATGTTCGTTGCATCGATGACACTGTCTAACCATCTCATCCTTTGCCGTCCCCGTCTTCTTTGACCTTCAATCTTTCCCAGCATCAGGGTCTTCTCCAGTGAGTGCTCCCTTCTCATTGGGTGGCCAAAGTATTTGAGCTTCAGTTTCATTATCTGGCCTTCCAGGGAACAGTCAGGGTTGATTTCTTTTAGGATTGACTGGTTTGATCTTCTTGCAGTCCAAGGGACTCTCAAGAGTCTTCTCCAGCACCATAGTTCAAAAGAATCTATTGTTCGGCGCTCGGCCTTCCTTATAGTCCAACTCTCGCAGCCATACATGACTACTGGGAATACCATTGCTTTGACCATGTGGACTTTTGTTGGCAGGGTGATGTCTCTACTTTTTATCATGCTGTTTAGGTTCGCCATCGCTTTCCTCCCAAGGAGCAGGCGTCTTTTAATTCCATGGCTGCTGTCACAGTCTGCGGTGATCTGGGATCCCAGGAATGTGAAGTTTGTCACTACTTCCATGACTTCCCCTTCTATTTGCCAAGGAGTGATGGGGCCGGATGCCATGACTCCACACAAATTCTTAATAAATTAAATCAGATTAGCCTATTCCCAGAAGATCTCTTCTATGGAAGCAGGGGCGGATGAAGGCTCACCGGTGCCCTAAGCACTGACCAGTCTTGGTGCCCCCCTCCTTTCCACGCTGACCCAGTCCATTCTAGTTGTCGACCCGTCTGACCAGATATACAATGCAGGTTGCAGCAATACAAAAATGTATTCATAGGATAACACAATATACTGTACAAACTAAGCCTATGACACTGCACCCTGCCAACAAAAAATAGAAGATAACCCTAGGGTGCACCATGATCCATTTGCACTAGTTTTATCAATTTTATCAATTTTTGTTTTTACAAATCTTCATTCTTTTTTTTGTCTTTTTACCCTTTCCCCAACTTTGTGGTGCCCCCTTTGGCCCTGGTGCCCTAAGCACGTGCTTAGTCTGCTTAATGGTTAATCCGGCCCTGTATGGAAGCATATACAAGGCAAGGACAGCTGTCGCGCAGACGCTTTGTGATGTTGAGTTACAAAATGAAGAAGCTTCGCTATCCAAGAACTTCAGAAATATAAAATCTTGGCCTAATTTTACTGCGGCCCCTTATTTATTTAACATTACCTATGAGCCCTATAGATGGGCCTTTACCAGAGCCCGTTTTGAGGCTCTCCCTTCAGCTGTACTGCAAAGTAAATTCACTCGAGTCCCAATGCATGAACATAGATGCCCATGCATGGCTAATATGGTGGAAACAGTTACTCATGTCTTCCTGTTCTGCAGATTCTATCAGGAGGAACGAGACCATCTTATACTACCCCTTCTGTCTAGATTTAGCCCTCTGCAGTCTTATCTTGATTTTAGGCCAGAAGTCCTTCGTAAATTCCTCTTAGAAGAAGAAGAAGAAGAGATTGGATTTATACCCTGCACTTCACTACCCAAAGGTGTCTCAGAGCGGCTTACAAGCTCTTTTCCCTTCCCCTCCCCACAACAGACACCCTGTGAGGTAGGTGGGGCTCAGAGAGCTCCTGGCAGAAACTGCACTTTTTCAAGGACAGCTCTTATCAGAACTACGGTTTGCCCAAGGTCATCCAGCCAGGTGCAAATGGAGGAGTGGGGAATCAAACCCGGTTCTCCCAGATTAGAGTCCATGCACTTCTCTTCTTCTTCTTCTAATTTTCTTTCTACCCACTCCGGACTGTGTTGCCTTTTGGGGAGGGGGGGGAATGTGCAGATCTGTCCTCGCAGAGGAGGGAGAGCTTGTACCGGAATAAAACTTGGTCTTAAAGGTGCCACTGGACTGTTTTGGGCCGGGAGGGGGGGCTCTGCAACTTACCTGTCTGCTTCTTGCTCTGACTGAGGGCTGCTGGGAGCAGGGGGTGGGGCTTGTTGCATGTGCCCGCCCCCTGGGCTCTTTACTGCCGGAGCTCCGCTCCTGTGCGCTCCTGCAGGAAATGACCCCTGCAAGTAACTACTCACAGCAATGTGGCACAAGAATTAAGGTTAGTAAATTTGCTGTCCCTGTGGGGAAACAGGGCTTGCAAGCATTCATTTCTGCCTGGTGTGGGAATGAGGGAGTTATTTAGCCATCCTGGTTCTCCAGCCCACCCAGGGTCTTCTTCTTCCACTCCCCCCTTCTTGATCTCCCTCTGGATTACAATCAGTGTTCCCCCTGAGCTGAGTTAGTGTGAGCTAGCACACAGTTTTTTAGCCTCTGGCTCACACATTTTTGTTTTAGCTCAGGAAGGAGGGCTCCAGAGCAAACTGATTTATGCAGCAGCCAAATCGCTCGCTCACAACTTTCATGCCAGTAGCTCACAAAGTAGAATTTTTGCTCACAAGACTCCGCAGCTTAGAGGGAGCCTTGTTTACAACCACCACCAAACTGATCTAGGGGAATCATCTTGCATAAGAGTTTGCGTTCCAGTCTTCTCTGCAGCTGAAAGGCTTAGCTCTATGCTTATATCTCTCTCTCATTTTGCTCACTACCAAGGGGACCAATATGCTATGCTGCACTTTCTAGGGGAGCAGGGTTTAAGTGCTGCCCCCCCTCCCCTTTCTGTTCCTAGTTCAATGTGGACTGAACGGGGGCTTAACATAGATCACAGAGATCAGTCAGACTGACCATATTAAAAATGAAGTTTAGTTTAAAAACAATAAAAATCCCGCACACTGCATGTGCAAACAGAACAGACTGAGCAAGGACAAAAAGAAATGAGAATAAAATACAAATCCTCCAATCCTTGATACTTACAATTGGTAATAAGAGGTAGGCAATATAACTCTTGGAATCACAAGCAATTAGGGATCATCCATTACCTTGGTCTTCATATTTAGGGTTGATTCTCAAAGGCTGAGTGAGAGAAAAATATGAGAAATAAATTAAACAGAATATATTTATTATAAAGTGCACTAAAACTCTAATTTAAAAACACAGGCACTAAGAAGCCCTGAATCTGTATAACATGATAGAATTCAGTATCTTTAGGCTAAGAGCCTATTGAAACAGGACCAAATGCTTTTCGGCCTCCAAGGCCTTCCTCAGTGGTCAAATTATTGTATGCATGCACATTATGACATACAGGCAGGTACCGGCTGGATATTAGGAAAAACGTTTTTACAGTAAGAATTGTTCGACAGTGGAATCAGCTGCCAAGGGAGGTGGCGAGCTCCCCCTCACTGGCAGTCTTTAAGCAGCGGCTGGACAAACCCTTGTCAGGGATGCTAGAGGCAGTTCTGGCCTTGAGCAGGGGGTTTGACAAGCTGGCCTCTATGGCCCCTTCCAACGCCATGATTCTATGAGTCACCTGAGTTTTAAAAAATTTTCTCTGTGTCTCAAAAGAGAAGGAGGGGGAGAGTCAAGTCAATTTCTCTCCACGCATACCCAGCCTGGCTTTAGAAATGCAAATGCTGGAAACAACAAAGTGGTCATCCCCCCCCACCACCCCCAGCTAGAAAAGTGACATCTAGCAGGAAACAGAGTTTTGGAGGTTGAAAACCCGAGACAAGTATTTTTCCATCAGACTTCAGGAAACGCTTCTTTGAACTGCTCTGCCCTGCCCTGCCTGACCAGTGTGTGGGAAAACAGATGATAAAACTCCTTGGCATGAGGAGGAGAGTCTCTTCTGTGCTGATTCCATCGAGGCAGACAGACCTCTCACCTGAGACCAACTAAAGGCGGCCATTGTCATGTGGAGGACTGCAGGCCTGACTAGAGGCTCCAAGGTAATGGGCATCTTTTAGAACCACTGTCCTTTTTAAATTAAGGAGCCCGCCTTAGAGTAACGTCAACTAGGCTGTGTACTGAGGGAGGGACAGAGGAACTGCATATTTACCTTTTTCTTTCAGCTCCCTTGTTCGATCTTTTGTTGTGTTGAGCATATGAGCGTGGACATTTCCTCTTTAATAAAAGTGTTGTTGTTCAGTCGCACAGTCGAGTCCGACTCTTTGCGACCCCATGGACCAGATCCCGCCAGGCCCTCCTGTCCTCCGCTGTCCTCTGAAGTTTGCTCAATTTCATGTTCGTTGCATCTATGACACTGTCTAACCATCTCATCCTTTGCTGTCCTTCTTTGACTTCGATCTTTCCCAGCATCAGGGTCTTCTCCAGTGAGGGCTCCCTTCTCATTGGGTGGCCAAAGCATTTGAGCTTCAGTTTCATTATCTGGCCTTCCAGGGAACAGTCAGGGTTGATTTCTTTTAGGATTGACTGGTTTGATCTTCTTGCAGTCCAAGGGACTCTCAAGAGTCTTCTCCAGCACCATAGTTCAAAATAATCTATTGTTCGGCGCTCGGCCTTCCTTATAGTCCAACTCTCGCAGCCATACATGACTACTGGGAATACCATTGCTTTGACCATGTGGACTTTTGTTGGCAGGGTGATGTCTCTACTTTTTATCATGCTGTTTAGGTTCACCATTGCTTTCCTCCCAAGGAGCAGGCGTCTTTTAATTTCATGGCTGCAGTCACAATCTGCGGTGATCTGGGATCCCAGGAACGTGAAGTCTGTCACTACTTCCACGACTTCCCCTTCTATTTGCCAAGGAGTGATGGGACTGGATGCCATGATCTTAGTTTTTTTGATGTTGAGCTTCAAGATCCAGGCCAGCATTTCACATGATGTACTCTGCATATATATTAAATAAGCAAGGTGACAATATACATCCTTGTCGTACTCCTTTTCCTATGCTAAACCAATCAGTTGTTCCATATCCAGTTCTAACTGTTGCTTCTTGACCCTTAAAAAAGTGTTACCATTTTTTTAAAAAAATATTTTTACTAACAGAAGAAAACACACACACACATATAATACATGGCTACATTTACACATAAACAACCGTCTTTCATAAACAAGAACATAAGCATGAATAAAAAATAGACCCTCATTCATGATCAACTATCTTACCTATTATATTATTTATTTTATTTTTAAAAAAGATTTATTTATGCTTTTTACATTACAAAGAGATAAACAAAGTTGCAGTATATAAATCAAATTTTGGAGTTTACATTAAACATTATTTCTAAACCATTTGTTAACTTTGTACCATCTTTTTTGGAAAGCTTTTTCATCTTTTCTGAAAAGTATCATATTCAGTTTATCCATTTCTGCCACATCACAAATTTTTATGATCAACTCTTCTCTAGTAGGTAAGCTATCGGTTTTCCAACATTTAGCAACAAGTATTCTAGATGCAGTAAGGGTATATGATAAAATACATACATCATCACGTTTGAACCCATCTGGTATTATATTAAGCAAGTAAATTTCTGGTAACAATTGTAGCTCTATGTCCATAATCTCTGTTATTAACTGTTTAACATCGTTCCAAAATTTATGGATCTTCTCACATCGCCACCACATATGGAAAAAAGTGCCTATATTATTCTTACATCTCCAACAGTTTCTTGATACATCTTTATAACATTTGGCCATTTATTTTATTTTATTTATATTCTGCCCTATCCGCTTACCGGGCTCAGGGCGGGTTGCATAGTACCAGGTAACAATTACATAAATATGCAAATAACAGTTAAAACCAATTAAAATATATCAAAATTAAAATACAAGTAATAGGTTCTGATACTCCAAAGCCTCAAAAGATGGAGTACCACATGGGTCAGATGGGGTCTACACAATAGATGGGGGTCTAATTACCTCATGAGGAAGGGAAAAGCAATCCTTGATGAAGTTATATATTGAATCTGGCAGCTTCAAGGTGCTGGTTCTGACCTTTAAAGCCCTTTATGGTCAGGGACCTTCATATCTGAGGGACCGCCTTTCCCTGCATGTTTCCCAGAGAGCACTGCGATCAGGGTCACAAAACCGCTTGGCCCTCTCTGGCCCTAAGGACACCAGATTGACATCAACTAGGACCAGGGCGTTCTCTCTGGCAGCTCCGACTTGCTGGAACGAGCTCCCGTCCCGGGTAAGGTCAGGGCCCTGCGCGACCTTGGACAGTTCCGCAGGGCCGTGAAAACGGAGCTTTTCCGGCAAGCCTTTCGATAGGAGCTGTACGTTATCAGCTATGCCATGCCCCAACTTATTCTTAGTCGCAGCCACCTAGAGCGGACACACCGCTGAACGTGCTTTTAAACTCATTTTACTGTATCTGTATTGCCACCGACGTATCGATGGTTTGATTTGTTTAGTGTCTGTATTTTATGCTGTATTTTATAAAGGTAAAAGGTAAAGGTTCCCTTGCTCGAAAGCCAGTCAAGTCCGACCCTAGGGTTGCGGTGCTCCTCTCCGTTTCAAAGCCGAAGAGCCAGCGCTGTCCGAAGACGTTTCCGTGGTCATGTGGCCGGCATGGCTAAACACCAAGGCGCACGGAACGCTGTTACCTTCCCACCGAAGTGGTACCTATTTATCTACTTGCAATTTCTTGCTTTCGAACTGCTAGGTTGGCAGGAGCTGGAATTAGAGACAGGAGCTCACCCCGTCTTGCGGCACCCGGGTCTTGAACTGCTGAACTACTGACCATCCACAGCCTGCAGTTCAGCGTCTTAACCACTTGAGCCACCGCAGCTCCATGCTGTATTTTATACCGAGATGTATATTGTTTTAACTGGGTCTTATGTAAGCCGCCCTGAGCCTGCCTCGGTGGGGAGGGTGGGGTAAAACTTAAAAATAAATAAATAAATAAATACCATCTCCTGGTGATCCCTGGCCCAAAGGTTTTCTGCCTAGCCTCGACCAGAACCAGGGCTTTTTCCGCCCTGGTCCCCACCTGGTGGAACACGCTCCCTATTGAGATCAGGGCCCTGCGGGATCTCCTTCAATTCTGCAGGGTCTGCAAGACGGAGCTCTTCCACCAGGCCTTTGGCTGAGGAGTGGCCCTCCACATCCCCCCCCCCCCGAGGTTGCGGTCTCCCACCCACTGATAACCGGCCATACTTAGTCACATCACTGAGCTGGATTCTCCCTACAGCAAGCATGACTACTGTTTTAATGTGTTTTAAATTTCGTTGTATTTATTGAAATGCTGTGACCCGCCCTGAGCCCATTTACGGGATGGGTGGGATATAAACGCGAAAAATAAATAAATAAATAAATAAATAAATAAATAAATAATGTTTACTTATAGGAACTGATTCTTTGTCAGGACTTGAAAAAACCGCACAAACTTCAGAGGTTATAGGCAATGTTCCCTCTAAGCTATGGAGTCCTTTGAGCAAAAATTCTCCTTTGTGAGCTACTAGCATTAAAGTTGTGAGCAGATGATTTAGATACTGCATAAGTTAATTTGCTCTGGGGCCATCCCTTCCTGAGCTAAGATAAAAACGTGTGAGCCAGAGGCTAAAAAACTGTGAGCTAGCTCACTCTAACTCAGCTTAGAGGGAACACTGGTTATAGGTAAAGTCCAGTGCACCCCCACACCCCATACATACGTCAGCATTTGGCCACTAGTGTTTCTGTGGTAACAGATATACAGTTGTTATCTTAGCCTAGCCTAGCGAAAGAATCTCCAAGGCCAAATCTCCTGAGAACCGGCTGAGGGGCACAACTTGAGAAATAATTACAGCTACTAGAAGCAAGCACTCATCCCCAGGGGTCTTGTTGTAGAAAAAGAGCTGCCGGAGCTCATTAGCATAACTCATTAGCATAACTTATTTGCATATGCCACGCCCCCTGACATCACCGGAAGAAGGCCACACCCCCTGACATCACCGGAAGTGTGTCAGAAGGCCCGGCTACTTACCCTCCTGCTTCATCCTCATTCCCAAACGGAATGAGGATCGAAGCAGAGGGCGGGGTAAAGAAGGGGGCGGGGCTTCACCACATGACCGCCCCGCCCCCTAGAGGTTCTCTTCCGGAGCTCCGTACCTGAGAGCTCCCCCCCGACTAGAGCCCTGCTCATCCCACACACTCCCCCCTCAGGAATTCCCTCCCCCTATGCATGACAAGGTGAACAGTGAAGCAGAACGAAGAGAAGCGAAACTGAAATCTCGACAAAGTGCACTAAGCTGCCCTATCAGGAGGATAAGGCAGGGAAGGAAAGAAGGGTTATAAAATGATGCATGTGGTTTCGTCCTCTCCTGTAATACCAGAACTAGCAGGCCTCGAGTGATGGTGATGGGGCAGACCAAAAAAGAAGAAGAAGAAGAGATATTTATACCCCGCCCTTACCTACCTAGGAGCTGCGGCGGTTGGTAGTTCAGCAGTTCAAGACCCGAGTGCCAAATGATGGAGTGAGCTCCTGTCTCTAGTTCCAGCTCCTGCCAACCTAGCAGTTTGAAAGCAAGAAATTGCAAGTAGATAAATAGGTACCACTTCAGTGGGAAGGTAACAGCGTTCCGTGCGCCTTGGTGTTTAGCCATGCCGGCCACATGACCACGGAAACGTCTTTGGACAGCGCTGGCTCTTCGGCTTTGAAACGGAGATGAGCACTGCAACCCTAGAGTCGGATTCAACTGGCTTTTGAGCAAGGGAACCTTTACCTTTACCTTCACTACCCAAAGGTGTCTCAGAGCGGCTTACAAACTCCTTTCCCTTCCCCTCCCCACAACAGACACCCTGTGAGGCAGGTGGGGCTGAGAGAGCTCTGACAGAAACAGCTCTTTTTCAAGAACAGCTCTTATCAGAACTACGGCTTGCCCAAGGTCATCCAGCCAGGTGGCAGTGGAGGAGTGGGGGAATCAAACCCGGTTCTCCCAGATTAGAGTCTGCGCACTTCACCACTACACCAAACTGGCTCTCAGTACTTCTTCATACAAACTTTGCATCTGTACAGATTTTTGCTCTGGTTCGCTGCCTAGAACAGAGCATGTTTTCGGCAGCATCTGCACAATATCGTCCACTAATCACCCACTTTCGGTGTTCCCCACCCCCCTCCACACACACACACACCTTGCAGCGCCCTTTCCAAAACTTGATTCGGTGCAATATTTTTGGAAAGATCCCAGTCAAAGTAATGTGCAGATGAAGAAGGTTTTGCAAGTTCCACCCACACTAAAGCCATTTTCCAGTTTGGTGTAGTAGTTTGGAGCACGGACTCTGACCTTAGAGAACTGGGTTTGAGTCCACATGCAGCTGCTGGTGTGACCTTGGGTCAGTCACAAGCTCTCTCAGAGCTGTTCTCTCAAGGGCAGTCCTCGAAAGAGCTCTCTCAGCCCCACCTACCTCACAGGGTGTCTGTTGTGGGGAGGGGAAGGGAAAGAAAATGGTAAGCCGCTCTGAGACTCCTGCGGGTAGTGAAGGCTGGGGTATAAATCCAAATTCTTCTTCTTCTCTTCTTCACCGACCCTGCTTAGCTTTGTAGGTCTGATGAGATCGGTCTATGCCATGCCACCTTCTCTTTCTGACTACTAATTTAGGCAGCTTTAAAAGGGGATTAGACAGATTCATGGAGCGGACTAAAATGGAGCCTCCATGTGCAGAAGCAGTCACCCTCTGAATAGCAGTGCTTCCCAGCTACAGCAAGGGGGGGCTTTTTCTTCTGTGCCATGCTTCTATGTCCTCAGGGGGCTTCTGTTTGGCCTCTGTGTGATGCTATAGGTCTGATCCAACATTCCTCTTGGGTTCTTCCCACCACCCCCGGATATAATAGGACTGGGGGGATTTCAGCCTAACCTTCCTTACAGGGTTGTTGTGAGGATAAAATGGAGGAGAGGAATCATAGAATGTTAGAGTTGGAAGGGACCTTGCAGGTCATCTAGTCCAACCCCCTGCACTGTGCAGGAGCAACAGCTTAAGCCACTTCGGTCCCCATCTGGAAGAAAAGCAGGGTATAAAAGAACATTTTTTTTCTTCCTTTTTGAGAAGTGGTACGTTTATTTTTAAATTAAATTGAAAGGCTTGGGGGGGGGTGCACATCTCGAAAGTGACTAATCACCCAAAGGTGCCCTGTTCATTCATCTCAGAACTGTGACTCACCCCAATTTTCTCTGATCTTCAGACCTGAACTAAGTGGGTCAGATCTGTCCATTTTCCAGGAGTCACTGTGATTTCGGTGGCCGCACTGTGCTTTCAGTTTCCATTTCTTGACCTTTCTTTCCATTTCCTTGTCCCTGGAAGGGGGGGAAGGAGGCAGCAAAGGTAGCACACGACTGAGCATTTGTGCCGCGAGAGACCACTGAGAAAGCTTCGCTCACTTCCAATTCTCCCGCTAAGCTGCAGAGCCTTGTGAGCAAAAATCCTACTTTGTGAGCGACTGGCATTAAAGTTGTGAGTGAGCGATTCGGCTACTGCCTCTATCAGTTTGCTCTGGAGCCCTCCTTCCTGAGCTAAGACAAACATGTGTGAGCCGGAGGCTAAAAAACTGTGAGCTAGCTCACACTAACTCAGCTTAGAGGGAACACTGAAGTCACTTTTGAGCTTCACCGTGTTGTCGGACACCAACATTTTTTTGTGCACATCTCCGCCCCCTCCCCCCCCATCGTATTGCCTCTTGACTAGCCAACTGCAACAAACTGGACCAAAGTGTATGTGGCTAATTAAAACACTAAATCACCCTGTATAATTTTATAGTTTTTTCTGTTTTGATATTATGCTAAATGTGAATTATTAAAGTATTTTTAGAATGATTCATTAACACAAAATCAACTTAAGCATTAACCGTGAAGCTCAACGGTACATTTAGAATGGTGTCACTCAGGGCTCTTTATGTAGAAAAAGCCCAGCAGGAACTCATTAGCATAATAGGCCACACCTAACAGCAGAAACTCATTAGCATATTGGGCCACACCCCTGACAGCACAGCTCATTAGCACATTAGGCCACACCCCCATGTTACCAAGAGTGTGGTCATCCAGCCACACCCACCTTTTGTTGTCAAAAACCAGGGCCTTTTTTGGTAGCAGGAACTCCTTTGCATGTTAGGCCACACACTCCTAATGTAGCCAGTCCTAATGAGTCTCTGCTGTTGGGTGTGGCCTATTATGCTAATGAGTTCCTGCTGGGCGTGGCCAACTTGGGAGCCAGCCGGAACTCCATTCCTGTGCGTTCCTGCCCAAAAATAGCCCTGGTGTCACTTCTGTAGAAATATTTACAGCCGATAGAAAGGTCTTATTTTAGGCACAAAGTCCTAATCTAATCTACTTATTAGAAAAACAATTAAGACAAGCAGCGGCGTTCCAGTAATCATTCCGTTTGTGTATTCTTCATCAGGTTTGTCTGTTGTTGTTGATTCAACACAGTCTTGAAGTACTGAAGGCAATGTTTCAAGATTCTTAGTACTAGTTCATATACTATATTGGTGCCACGTTATTTAAGTTCTGGTGACTGGGAATCGCCAATATTAAACTATGATGTGACAAGGTCTACAATACATTTCAAATGGCTGACCTTGGGTCAGTCACAAGTCATTTCAGAGCTGTTCTCTCAAGAGCAGTTCTCCAGAGAGCTCTCTCAGCCCCGCCTACCTCACAGGGTGTCTGCTTTGGGGAGGGGAAGGAGACTGTAAGCCACTCTGAGACTCCAAGTGAAGGGCGGGGTATAAATCCAGTCTGGAGCTGGTAGTGTTGTCTGGCTGATGGACCTTTCTTTCCCTCTCCCCAGAGACCTTGCTGAAAAAGAACCCGTGGTACTGCCCCGATGGGGAGTGTTTCATGGACTGTCTAACCTGAGAATGGTGAAACAGGAAGGTCAATCTCAGGTCCGTCAGCCCACAAGACGCTCACCCCAAACCGCTTCTTGCAGCAGGAACACTCATGCCTCGGCAAGTCGGACTGGTGGCCGATCCGGTCTCCCAGCACCAGGTGAGATCACTTAGACAGATTCTCTCTCAGTGTGAACATAGTGTGGGACCTACCGCCTTCTCACACCACCCTGTTATGTACATGGACTGCCACCAGGGGTCCACGGCCACAGGAGGTGGTGGCGGCTGCAAAAATGGACGGCTTCAAGAGGGAATTAGATAAGCATATGGAGCAGAGGTCCATCAGTGGCTATTAACCACACGGTATAGATAGGGGCTCTGGGGCAAGGGATGCTCTGTCTTCTTGGTGCTTGGGGGGTGGTTAACAGTGGGAGGGCTTCTAGTGTCCTGGCCCCACTGCTGGACTTCCTGATGGCACCTGGTATTTTTGGCCACTGTGTGACACAGAGTGTTGGATTGGATGGGCCATTGGCCTGATCCAACATTGGCTTCTCCTATGTTCTTATATGGAGCAGAGGTCCATCAGTGGCTATTAGCCACAAGGTATGGATCGGGACTCTGGGGCAGGTGATGCTCTGTATTCTTGGTGCTTGGGGGGGGGGCAACAGTGGGAGGGCTTCTAGTGTCCTGGCCCCACTGGTGGACCTCCTGATGGCACCTGGTATTTTTGGCCACTGTGTGACACAGAGTGTTGGACCAGATGGGCCTTTGGCCTGATCCAACATTGACTTCTCTTATGTTCTTAAGTATCTTGAATGGCTCTGGATAATTCAGTGTTCTTTGTGCCCACTCAAAAGTTCTATCTTTTTAAACAGAGTGTTTTTTAAAAAAAATCGTTTTAACAAATAATTTCGAGAAACGGTTCAAAGATGTTCATTAAACTTTGTTTTCTTTTCTTTTTTTGTCATAGTATAGATGCCCCCAAGGAAGCTCACGTAGGGGGTTATTAAAATATAGCGATAAAATCATTTCTCCCTCGTCTCTTGGCGCCTACCGGTGTGGCCTTTTGTTCTCTTCTCCGGGGGAACTGATCTTTGTAGCGAGGAAATTGCTTCTGATCCCAGGAAGTCTCCAGGTCCCACCTGGAGGCTGGCAACCCTAAAGGGGGGTGTTGTATATTAATAATTTTACATTTTAGTTGGAAGCTGCCTAGAGCAGGACTCTGATTTTTTGGGGGGGTACTTTTAAGTATTTTTTGACAAAAACAATTTTTATTCAGTTCAACCATATTTACATGAACGAAGTATAACTTGCACAAATATTGCTTTTGTTGTTGTTGTTCAGTCGCACAGTCGAGTCCGACTCTTTGCAACCCCATGGACCAAATCATGCCAGGCCCTCCTGTCTTAATATTGCTCTTTGCTTAAGGACAATTTTACTGAGGACGCTTTGGCTATATAATCATTGGAAGACAGTTTCTCGACCAGAAATTATCATCGGTGAAACACCGTTTGGCATGCGATTGCATCTCTGAAGGCCTCATTTATACTTTTATTCTGTGCCTAGCGGTTTCACTTTGGAACAGTTCTTTTCTGGTCCATCTTGTATCTATGTTACATAATTGTATGTTAACAGGGCTATTTCTGGGCAGGAACGCACAGGAACGGCGTTCCGGCTGGCTCCCAAGTTGGCCACGCCCAGCAGGAACTCATTAGCATAATAGGCCACACCCAACAGCAGAAACTCATTAGGATTGGCTACATTAGGGGTGTGTGGCCTAACATGCAAAGGAGTTCCTGCTACAAAAAAGCCCTGGGTTTTGACAACAAACAAGGTAAACAGAATAAGAAGGGAAAGGTGAGTGTGGCTGGATGACCACACTTCTGGTAACATGGGGGTGTGGCCTAATATGCTAATGAGCAGTGTTGTCAGGGTGTGGCCTAATATGCTGATGTTTTGCTGTTGGGTGTGGCCTATTATGCTAATGAGTTCCTGCTGGGGGTTTTCTACAAAAAGACCCCTGTATGTTAATATTGCATGTACCATTGTTTGTATATTTAAATTAAGATAAACAATTGTAAGAAACGGTTTCCATGCTCAGCATAACAAAGTTCAAAATTCTTTCTGCCCTGGCTGCACCTTCGATTCTGGCATTAAAGTTCACTTTAATAGTTTATCCGTTTCTTTTGCTTTATTTTACCAATCTATTTTTGGTTTGTGGTCTTAACTTTGACTTCCCAATTTTTGCAGAGACCTGCCTCACCGCAGCGAGTGAATATAAAGCAATGGTTTGATACTGTTTTGGAACAGACACGCGATAATTACACAGAACAAATGCTACAGGTTTTCTCAGATGTATATCCAAGGCCAACTAGGGTTGCCAGGTACAGATTTGGAAAATTCCTGGATATTTGGGGGGGCGGAACCTAGGGAGGCCGGGATTGTGGGACAGGGGGGAGCTCAGTGTGGTATAATGCATAGAGACTGCCCTTCAAAGTGTCCCTTTTTCTCCAGGGGAACGGATCTTGGTCAACTGGAGAACAATTCTAATAGCGGGAGATCTCCAGGTGCCACCTAGAGATTGGCAACTGCACTATTGCATGTGCAGAAAAGCTCTCTCGAATAGAAAGCCAGCATGGTATAGAGCAGCAGATTCTGATCTGGAGAACCGGGTTTGATTCCCCACTCCTTCACATGAAGCCCGCTGGGTGACCTTGGGCCGCTCCCAGTTCTCTCAGAGCTGTTCTCAAGAGCAGTTCTTAAAGAGCTCTCTCAGCCCCACCTACCACACAGGGAGTCTGTTGTGGGGAGAGGAAGGGAAGGTGGTTGTCAGCCATTTCGAGACTCCTTAAGGTAGAGAAAAATGGGGTATAAAAACCAAATCTTCTTCTTCTACTACTTCTTCTTCCTCCTCCTCCTCCTCCTCCTCCCCATGAAGCTTGCTGGGTGACCCAGGGCCAGTCCCAGTTCTCTCAGAACTCTCTCAGCCCCACCTGCCTCACAAGGGGGAGAGGAAGGGAAGGCGATTGTAAGCCACTTTGAGACTCCTTAGGGTAGAGAATAGTGGGATATAAAAACTAACTCTTCTTCTTCTAGTTCAGTTTTTCATAGTTTGCAGAAAGCCAGGAGAGCCTTTCTGACCTCCTCCTCGAGGAGACCTCCTGATGGCCCCTGGGCTTTGGCCACTATGGAGTGCTGGATGGGATGGGCTATTCGCCTGATCCAACATGGCTTCTCTTATGTTCTTATATGGAGCAGAAGTCCATCTGTGGCTAGTAGCCAGAAGGTTCAGGTGGAACACTCTGTCTGGGACAGTGATGCTCTGTATTCTTATCTTCAAGAAGGAATTGGGTCAACATATGGAGCCAAAGGTCCATCAGTGGCTATAAGCCACAAGGTATAGATGGAACACTCCGTCTGGGGCAGTGATGCTCTGTGTTCTTGGTGCTTGGGGGCCCACAGTGGGAAGGCTTCAGGAGTTCTGGCCCTGCTGGTGGACCTCCTGATCGCCCCTGGGTTTTGGCCATTGTGTGACACAGAGTGTTGGACTGGGTGGGCCATTGGCCTGATCCAACGTGGCTTCTCTCATATTTTTATGTCTGGGGCGGTGGTGTTCTGTATTATTGGCGCTCGGGAAGCAACAGTGGGAGGGCTTCTGGAGTTCCGTCCTTGCTTCTGGACCTCCTGATGGCACCTGGGTTTTGGCCAATGTGTGGCACAGAGTGTTGGGCTGGATGGGCCACTGCCTTGATCCAACATTGCATCTCTTCTGTTCTTATGCCATCCCATAAGGCAGGAGCCACCATGGAGAAAGCCTGCTGTTGATTTTGCCCATTTGCAGGTTAACACCCACAGAAATCCCTGCTGACACGAGCGAAGCTGTTGTGCTGCAGTATAGTGCTGCAGTTTGGTGTAGTGGTTAAGTGCGCGGACTCTAATCTGGGAGAACCGGGTTTGATTCCTCACTCCTCCACTTGCACCTGGCTGGATGATCTTGGGCAAGCCAGAGCTGTTCTTGAAAAATAGCAGTTTCTGTCAGAGCTCTCTCAGCCCCGCCTACCTCACAGGGTGTCTGTTGTGGGGAGGGGGAGGGAAAGTAGATTGTAAACCACTCTGAGACACCTTTGGGTAGTGAAGGGTGGGGTATAAATCCTATCTCCTCCTCCTCCTCTCCATAGTGGGAGACTCAGCCCCGCAGATAAAAGGGAGCCAAGACACGAAATCGGGCCCCGTAACAAAAGGGCAGTAAGTGAAGTATCCGCAGAATGGGAGTAATATGCATGCTCCCTTTAGCCACCAATAACAGTCCAGTTGAGGGTTATCACTATTATATAAGCCCTTGTGATGTTTTTCAGACTCCTTAACAATTCTATCTGTTTTTGTTTCACGGGTACTTTACTGCTTCTAATAACAGGAATCAATTCTTCCGCTTTCCGCTCGTTCGCTCTAGCTGCTAACGACCTACCTATTTTTCCTCGAGATTCAAAATATCTTTTTTTTTTGCTTAAGTAAGCTCTTATGATTTCCTCCCTCATTTCAAGCTCGTCAAGTTTCCTTTTATAGCTCTTAAGAAGTTTGAGGGTGTTTTCATCCTTATTGTTTTGATAACAAATTTCCCGTAGCTTCATTTGTTCTCAGTATATATCTATATATTCGTAATTCTTTCCTTTCCTTTCCTTTTTTAATTCGGGAGTCTTCAGACAGAATGATTCCTCTAATTTAAGGCGTAGAGGCCTCCCAGGCTATAATATGTGACGGTGCTTCCCGTATACTGATATTAGAAAACTCAATCAAATCAGTCTAGATTTCCATTATAAAGTCTGCATTCATTAGTAAATCATTCTTTAAATGCTAAACTTTTCCAGTCTCAATAACAGCTGTAAAGTAAATTGGTGCGTGGTCAGAATGATGCCAGACCTAGAACAGGAATTCTGCCGCCTTGAAAAAAAGGAAAAATCTCTACCCCCCAGGATAGAAATGATGCCATACATCAACCAATAGATAACAGAAAAGGAGGAGGAGGAGGAGGAGGAGATTGGATTTATACCCTGCCCTTCACTATCCGAAGGAGTCTCAGAGCAGCTTACAATCTCCTTTCCCTTCCCCACAACAGACACCCTGTGAGGTAGGTGGGGCTGAGAGAGCTCTCTTGAGAACTGCCCTCCAGAGAACAGCTCCGAAAGAACTTACGACTGACCCAAGGTCACCCCAGCAGCTGCATGTGGAGGAGTGGGGAATCAAACCCGGTTCTCCCAGATTGCATTCCGCGCACCTAACCACTACACCAAACTTGGTGGGGCTGGGAGAGTTCTGACAGAAACTGCTCTTTTTTAAGAACAGCTGTGCCAGAACTATGGCTTGTCCAAGGTCATCCAGCCAGGTGCAAGTGGAGGAGTGGGGAATCAAACCCGGTTCTCCCAGATTAGAGTCCGCACACTTAACCGCTACACTAAACTCAACCACTACACCAAAAGGTGCCAGCTCCTCTGGTGGTCTTGTCAGATGATGCTATGAACCTGGGAGCTGCTCTCTGACCCCTCCTCTCTCTCCCTTTGTCCTCTTCCTCGCTGCACATGGCCTTCCATAGAGACTCACGTCTCTGCAGGTCTCTGTTGTAGAGACAATGCCCTCATACTCCCACATACGTGATGCCAGACAAGATGGCCATTTGTGATAAGGAAAGTGTTCTTTAGATTTGACGCCTGTCTCTCCTTTCGACTGCGACCTGAATGCGACCTGGATCTACTTGAATGAATGTAAGTTTCCCATTTTGCAATATACTTCTCGGGAGATTTATTTGCTGCACTCAGTATCATGCTTCTATGACTGGGCAAACTCTGCCGGATTAACCAAATATCCCAATAGCCTCCAACCTGGTGCCTGTGGGATGACAGGGAGCCAGTTTGGTGTAGTGGTTAAGTGCGCGGACTCTAATCTGGGAGAACCAGGTTTGATTCCCCACTCCTCCACTTGCACCTGCTGATGTGACCTTGGGTCAGTCACAAGCTCTGGCACAGCTGTCCTTGAAAAAGAGCAGTTTCTGTCAGAGCTCTCTCAGCCCCACCCACCTCACAGGGTGTCTGTTGTGGGGATGGAAAGGGAAAGGAGTTTGTAAGCCGCTCTGAGACTCCAAGTGAAGGGCGGGGTATAAATCCAATCTCTTCTTCTTCCACCAACACCTTGCTATAAATATTTGATCAACCTTTGGCTATTTCAGCAAATGTTCCTGTAATTTTTTAATATGAGTTTCCTGAAGTAGTACCATATTTAGGTAAAAAGATAAAGGTTTCCTTGCTCGAAAGCCAGTCGAATTTGACTCTAGGGATGCGGTGCTCATCTCTGTTTCCAAGCTGAAGAGCCAGCGCTGTCCGAAGACGTTTCTGTGGTCATGTTCGGCATGACTAAATGCTGAGGCGCACGGAACACATGTTACCTTCCCACTGAAGTGGTACCTATTTATCTACTTGCAATTTCTTGCTTTCGAACTGCTAGGTTGGCAGGAGCTGGAAATTACAGGCCAGTCAGTCTGACGTCGATACCGGGTAAATTGGTGGAAACCATTATTAAGGAAAGAATTAGTAGGCACATAGATGAACAAAACCTATTGAGGCAGACTCAACATGGGTTCTGTAAGGGAAGATCTTGTCTCACTAACCTGTTAATGTTTTTTGAGGGGGTGAACAAACATGTGGACAAGGGGGATCCAATAGATATTGTTTACCTTGACTTCCAGAAAGCTTTTGATAAAGTTCCTCATCAAAGGCTCCTAAGTAAGCTCAAAAATCATGGGATAAAAGGACAAGTCCTTTTATGGATCAAAAACTGGCTAATTAATAGAAAACAGAGAGTGAGTATAAATGGGCAGTTCTCTCAGTGGAGGGGGGTAAGCAGTGGGGTACCGCAGGGATCAGTACTTGGTCCACTGCTTTTTAACTTGTTCATTAATGATTTGGAGTCGGGAGTAAGCAGTGAAGTGGCTAAATTTGCGGATGATACGAAGTTGTTCAGGGTGGTGAAAACCAGTGAGGATTGTGAGGCACTCCAAAGGGATCTGTCAAAGATGGGCGAGTGGGCGTCAACATGGCAAATGGGGTTCAATGTGGCCAAGTGCAAGGTGATGCACATTGGAGCCAAAAATCCTAAATATAAATACACATTGATGGGGTCTGAACTGGCAGAGACTGAGCAAGAGAGAGATCTTGGAGTTGTAGTGGATAACTCACTGAAAATGTCGAGACAGTGTGTGACTGCAATAAAGAAGGCCAATGCTATGCTGGGGATTATTAGGAAGGGTATTGTAAACAGATCAGCCAATATCATAATGCCCCTATATAAATCAATGGTGAGACCTCATTTGGAATACTGTGTGCAGTTCTGGGCACCACACCTTAAAAAGGATATTATAGCTTTGGAAAAAGTGCAGAAAAGGGCAACTCGAATGATAAAAGGGTTGGAACACTTTCCCTATGAGGAAAGGTTAAAGCGCTTAGGGCTCTTTAGCTTGGAGAAAAGACGACTGAGGGGTGACATGATCGAGGTTTATAAGATTATGCATGGGAAAGAGCAGGTAGAGAAAGAGGTACTTTTCTCCCTTTCTCACAATACAAGAACCCGTGGGCACTCCATGAAATTGCTGAGCGGTCGGGTTAGAACGGATAAAAGGAAGTACTTCTTCACCCAAAGAGTGATTAACACATGGAATTCACTGCCACAGGAAGTGGTGGGTGCTACAAGCATGGACGGCTTCAAAAGGGAATTAGATAAGCATATGGAGCAGAGGTCCATCAGTGGCTATTAGCCACAAGGTATAG
>NW_015176067.1:153073-158752 GCF_001447785.1 Gekko japonicus | reverse complement strand
ATAGGGACTCTGGGGCAAGTGATGCTCTGTCTTCTTGATGCTTGGGGGGGGGTCAACAGTGGGATGGCTTCTAATGTCCTGGCCCCACTGGTGGACCTCCTGATGGCCCCTGGTATTTCTGGCCACTGTGTGATACAGAGTGTTGGACTGGATAGGCCTTTGGCCTGATCCAACATTGGCATCTCTTATGTTCTTATGTTCTTAGAGATGGGAGCTCACTCCATCATGCGGCACCCTGGTCTCGAACTGCTGAACTACAGACCTTCCACAGCCTGCAGTTCAGCGTCTTAACCACTGAGCCACCGCGGCTCCAAAACCAAATTTACCCATTCTTTTAATAAAAATACTAAAGATCGTCCTTTCTTTTGTGTGAATCATTTAACCCATTAACTACAAGGAAATATGCTTTGCAACAAAATAGTACAGAATTAGGAAATACGGTTGGCATGAGATCTAGCAAACAGATTAGAGCCTATTTCTTGAGCACTCTCCACGGTTCAAATATTGTAGTTGACAGCATTGTATCTAAAAAATAGATAAAATCTAATTTTTAAATCTAAAAATAGATAAAATCTATTTTTTTCTAAAAGCTAAAAAATAGATAAAAGGGAAACCCCCAGTGATATATGATTCTTTTGTTTTGCAGCTCATCAGTATTTTTTTTAAAAAAAATTCCTGTGTGTCTGTAGGGTTAGGTGAGTTGTTGTTCAGTCACACAGTCGAGTCCAACTCTTCGCGACCCCATGGACAAGATCTCGCCAGGCCCTCCTGTTTTCCGCTGTCCTCTGAAGTTGGCTCAGTTTCATGTTCGTTGCATCGATGACACTGTCTAACCATCTCATCCTTTGCCGTCCCCGTCTTCTTTGACCTTCAGTCTTTCCCAGCATCAGGGTCTTCTCCAGTGAGTGCTCCCTTCTCATTTGGGGGCCAAAGTATTTGAGCTTCAGTTTCATTATCTGGCCTTCCAGGGAACAGTCAGGGTCGATTTCTTTTAGGACTGACTGATTTGATCTTCTTGCAGTCCAAGGGACTCTCAAGAGTCTTCTCCAGCACCATAGTTCAAAAGAATCTATTCTTCGGCGCTCGGCCTTCCTTACAGTCCAACTCTCACAGACATACATGACTACTGGGAATACCATTGCTTTGACCATGCGGACTTTTGTTGGCAGGGTGATGTCTCTACTTTTTATCACGCTGTTGAGGTTCACCATCGCTTTCCTCCCAAGGAGCAAGCGTCTTTTAATTTAATGGCTGCTGTCACAGTCTGCGGTGATCTGGGATCCCAGGAACGTGAAGTCTGTCACTACTTCCATGACTTCCCCTTCTATTTGCCAAGGAATGATGGGGCCGGATGCCATGATCTTAGTTTTTTTGATGTTGAGCTTCAAGCCCACTTTTGCACTCTCCTCTTTTACCCTGAGCAAGAGGCTGCACTCTTAGGTGAGGTAAGTCAGGAAAAAAACTTGTATTGTTTCATTTTCAATCTGTAGGGGACTGGGTCTCAACTGTTTAGTGGAGGATCCCTAATCTTAACACTATTAAAAGACACGATTATATCTCTGCGAACTTTCCTTTTTCGGACAATCTCGGAGTTCACCCTGAAGGCTTTTTCTGTGTGAAAAGCAGATTGGCATGGTGGCCAGGAGCACTGTCCTTGAAGACAACCTGGAAGGTATGACTGGTCCTGAAGATGGCAGAATGGGAAGAAGAAGAGACAAATGGGGCAGAAGAACGTGGCAACCCAACCGCTGTCAGGGACTAGTTGCCAGGAACAGATGTTGCCCATTTTGAAACAGGTATAAATTGCATAAATAAAATGAAATGAAATCCCAAAAAATAGTAGCAGGCTTTTTTTTTTTTTAATGTGCCAAAACCAACAAAACAACCAACCAACCATCCTCTGCTACCAGAATATGTTGGGGGAAATAGGCCAAAAATACTTAAATGCTCAGAGTTTTCAATGGATCTTTGCTTCACTGGAGAGGAGGCATTTCTTTCTGTGAAAAACCTTTATTTCTAAGGGGAAAGGGTACACAGGGAACCCACAAAATAAAAGAGATATCTAGAGCTACATTTTCACATCTTTACAGCTACAGACACATGTTCACACAACAATGGAGAATCTCCTTCTTCTTGACCCCTAGAAGGAAGTCACCTGATTGCAGAGGTCATTTCGGGAGGGATCGCGGGGGATCGCAGTTCCCCTGGGTGAGGTACGGGGGCGGGGCACATGATGAAGCCCCGCCCCCTGCTTCCGGCCACCCCGCTTCCGGCCCTCATTCAGCCAGGAGGAGGTAGGAGAAGAGGGAGGGTAAGTTGCTTCCTCCCTGCCTCTCCCCACCCCTGCCTGCCTGGGGCCACGGAGGGCCTTCGCGGGGCTTCCTTGCACTCCTGCCAGCCTTGCAGGTCCACCACCGGGCCCCTCATGGGGCTCCGCAGTGGAGCTGCAAGGCCGGCGGCGGCGGCCGGGACCGTTGGGGGCGGGGTGTGTGGCCTTATGACACACTTCCAGTGATGTCAGGGGGTGTGGCCTTATGACATACTTCCGGTGATGTCAGGGGGTGTGGCATATGCTAATGAGTTATGCTAATGAGTTCCCCTAGCTTTTTTTTCTACAAAACGACCCCTGCCTGATTGCATTACCCAATCAATGTTACTCAGTTTGGCGGGCTTTCTTTACATTGCCCTGTGCCAGGTCTCCTTCCAGGTCAGTCTAAACAACAGCACAGAAGGTAAGACAGATTAACCCTATAATGACTGGAATCTAGACCTTGCACATCACATATTTGCAACAATCTGTGTCATTGTTGGCTTTTCTTCTGTAAAAGATTGTTCTATTCTGATGTCTTTATGGTTGTAAACCCTTTTTGCTCCAGAGAATAATTTAGAGTCAGTTGGCACAGTATACTTCTTTGGTGACCGTGTCATTCTATTTTTTCACCCCAGCTGTCGTCCTTGTCGGGGAATTATTCCCCCCCTAAAATCACATCATTGTTGAATATTACGATTTTTTCATTTATGACTCTCTTTTCTGTGAAATTAACCCCCTTCTTTTAGAGCACGTTCATCCTGTAAACGAGTGACCCAGCAGCAGGTGAGAAGGACAAACCTTTGGATGAAGCTTTTTATAGAAAATTGACCTGCTGGGGGCAGCGTGTCCCAGCGGCTATTTCGGATGCTATGCCATGGATAAAATATGTCTCGCTCTTTTGCGGAGCTTCTGTAAGAAGGCACTCCTGGGTTAAGATAACTAAAAAGTAACAAGAGGATTAAGATGTTTCAGAGGGTGCCCAGACTAAAAAGATGTTTCAGAGGGTGCCCAGACTCGACCTTTGGAAAGCACCTCAAATAACTGCAATTTCTTAGCATCTTCACCCTCCGGCCTGGTTTGCAGGATCCATCCCAGCATTGCATTGCGGGCTGAACATTAAAATGTTAAGAAAGGGGATAGTGATCAGCCTCTCAATAAACCATGAAGAAGGAGGAGGAGGAGGAGGAGGAGATTGGATTTATACCCCGCCCTTCACTCCCCGAAGGAGTCTCGGAGCGGCTTACAAACTCCTTTCCCTTCCCCTCCCCACAACAGACAACCTGTGAGGCAGGTGGGGCTGAGAGAGCTCTCCCAAGAACTGCCCTCGAGAGAACAGCTCTAAGAGAACTTGTGACTGACCCAAGGTCACACCAGCAGCTGCCTGTGCAGGAGCGGGGAATCAAACCCGGCTCTGCCAGATTAGAGTCTGCGCTCCGAACCGCTACGCCAAACTGGCTCAAGAGGAGTCTTGTAGGATTGTCAGCTCCAGATTGGGAAACGCCTGGAGATTTTTGGTGCGGAGTGTGAGGAAGGTGGGGTTTGGGATGGGGAAGGGTGTCAACACAGTAAAGTGCCATAGAGCCTCCCAAAGCAACCATGTTCTCCAGGTGATCTGATCTCTGTCTCACAGAGACCGGTTGTAATCCCGGGAGCTCTCCAGCTACCGCCTGGAGGTTGGCAGCCCTGGGTCTTAATCATTTTGGGAACTGGGACAAAAGTCAAATATGAGGCCCCAGAATCATTGGGGGGCACAGGTCGGGTAGCTTCAGGGCACCCCTTCCTAACCTTCTGGCACAGAGGATGGTGCTAATGGCCAATCATATACATGTGTTCAAAGATCAGCCGTTTGATTTCTGTGTCAGGGTGAGAAGAAAAATGGTACGCAGGTAATTTATATCTACTCAAGAAGGTGGGGTAGGGCTGAGTCACTATCTTGACACAGAGAGTCCTCCATCTTTCTGTGTTATACCTCTGAGGATGCCAGTCACAGCTACTGGCAAAATGTCAGGTCCGACAATGCCAAGACCGTGGCCATGCAGCCCGGAAAATCTACAACAGCTAATTGAGATAACAATTCCACAAAATATTACATACCAAATCTGACCATGACAAAAATATTTAGCCACGTACAATTCAACAGGTATATTCAAACAGGTCAGTTATCAGTCTGTAATCATTCAAATGATCCATCAAATGGCCAAATGAATGTTTGGGCAAAAAAAAAAATGACCAATGAATATACTCAGCCCAAACTTCCAATAGATTTTACAGTCCAATAATCATTTCAGATATGGATCAAAATAGTCCCAAAAATCTGAACAAATGACAACCTGTTTCAGTAAGATTCTTCTTCATGGTCATGAGATATACTCCACTTGCCTAATGATATTGAACCTCAATTACATGAAGTAACGCTCAAGTATAAACATGAAGTTCCCTTCCAAAAGCCCAGATAGATTCATGGAGGCTAAGTCCAGGGATAATTTCGTAGAAAAAGAGGTGCAGGAGCTCATTTGCATAACTCATTTGCATATGCCACAACCCCTGACAAAGGGCAGGCATGCAAGCATGCCCGGGATTCCCCTGGAGAAGATCAGGCAAGGAATCCAGGTCAGCATGGCATAATGCCATAGAGTCCACTCTTCAAAGCTGCCATTTTCTCCAGGGGAGCTGATCTCTGTCGGCTGAGGATCAGTGGTAAAAGCGGGAGATCCCCAGGTCCCACCTGGAGGCTGGCAACCCTAAGTCCAACCCCCTGCACAATGCAGGGAATTCACAAATTACCCACACACACACACACACACTCCCAGTGACACCCTGTTCCATGCCCAGAAGATGGCAAAAAAAACCCTCCAGGATCCCCGGGCAAACTGGCCTGGAGAAAAAGTGCTTCTTGCCCCCAAAGTGGCAATCAGCCTTTCCCTGGGCGTGTAAGGAAGGGCCCCGAGAACTAAGCACTGAGGCAAGCCTTCCTGCCCTCCCTCTCATGATCTGCCTCAGTTCACAGAATCCGCATTGCTGTTGGATGGCCATCCAGCCTCTGTTTGAAAACCTCCCAAGAAGGAGAGCCCACCACCTCCCGAGGAAGCCAAGGAAGCTTCTTCGTCTGTTTTCTGGGAGACTTCAGTCACACAAACGGTTGGCTGTCAAAACTGATAAAACCTTACGCGGGGTCATTTCATAGAAAAAGAGGTGCAGGAGCTCATTAGCATAACTCATTGGCATAACTTGTTTGCATATGCCACACCCCCTTACATCACCGGAAGTGTGTCAGAAGGCAACACCCACCGCTCAGGCTCCACTGGACTGTTTTGGATTGCTAGCTATTGGGGAGGGAGGGACGTGCAGATCTGTCCTCGCCGCGGAGA
>NW_015176067.1:151123-153001 GCF_001447785.1 Gekko japonicus | reverse complement strand
GCTGCTTCTTGCTCTGACTGAGGGCTGCCGGGAGCAGGGGGTGGGGCTTGTTGCATGTTCCCGCCCCCTGGGCTCTTTACTGCCGGAGCTCCGCTCCTGTGCGCTCCTGCAGGAAATGACCCCTGATTACAAAACTTTTGTTCTGAGAGCTCGGGCGGGTCGTCTCCAACAATTCAAAGTAAAGGAAGTTCTGTTTGGGGGGAGACACGAGAGGCGAGCATGATTCAGCTTGCTGGGGAGAGGATTCGTCGTGGGTCCCAAGTCACCAGCGGACAGGAGGACCCGAACAGACGTTCTCGCAACGTGACAGTTTTAATTGGCAAGCGGGCGGCCTCTGGGAGTCAAGCCCAAGGTGGGAGACGGACGGTGGGAGATGATATACTTGAGTGCTTTCAGAGGTGTTGGTTTTTCATCTCGAGCATGGTTGACCTTGTCAGATTGTGGTTGTTTTTTTAATGAATGAAGGAACGAGCCGGCATGCTTAAATACACAACGTCTCTAATTAATCCCTAGGGGATCTGGCCATGTTTGCGCTGGAGCAACCAACGTATCATGCAAGAGAGGAGGGAGATCGCGGGCAACGGGGAACGTGCTCGAAGGAGCTCGCTGCGTGATAAACATTGTCAAAGCTTGCTGGAGTTGCCGGAAGTTCATAGTTAACTCCGTAGCCACTGCACACCTCCTAGCCAACTCAAGCAGACTCTTTCCAGTGTACATAGATACAGAGGAGTTAGCCGTGTTCGTCTGTTGCTGAAAAATAGTAAAAAGTCCAGTGGCAGCTTTAAGATTAACTAACTTTATTGTAGTGTAAACTTTTGAGAAACACAGCTCCCTTCGTCAGATGCATGGAGGGTATGAAGAAACTGAACAGAGATATATAGTTGGTGTAGAGGTTAAGTGTGCGGACTCTAATCTGGGAGAACCGGGTTTGATTCCCCATTCTTCTTCTTCTTCTTCTTCTGGTGAGGGGAGGGGGGAGAGGATGCAGACAGTGCCATGTAACTTTTGCAACTGCTTTCCCTTCCCCTCACCACCTATATATCTCTGGCTAGTTTCTTCATACCGTCCATGCATCTGACGAAGGGAGCTGTGTTTCTCGAAAGCTTACACTACAATGAAGTTTGTTCGTCTTAAAGCTGCCACTGGGCTTCTTGCTGTTTTCCAGTGTTCTCGAAAGCTTACACTACAATGAAGTTTGTTAGTCTTAAAGCTGCCACCAGGCTTTTTACTGTTTTCCAGTGTACGGCCAGTGTTCCCTCTAAGCTGAGTTAGTTTGAGCTAGCTCTCACTTTTTTAGCCTCCAGCTCACACATTTTCGTCTTCACTCAGGAAGGACGGCTCTAGAGCAAACTAATTTATGCAGTAGCCAAATCACTCGCTCACAACTTTAATGCCACTGGCTCACAAAGTAGAATTTTTGCTCAGAAGACTCCACAGCTTAGAGGGAACATTGTGTACGACAGTCCTCTCATTAGCCTGTGGTTGTCAGCCTCCAGTTGGGAAACTCCTGGGGGGTTGGGGGTGGAGTCTGGGGAGGGTGGAGTTTGGGGGAGGACCTCAGCGGTGTATAATGCCCTAGAGCCCACAGTCCTGTCAGCTAGCTGCCATTGTCATTCCGGTTCCTGTGTAGTTCCCTTCAGCCCTCCCTCTCATTCCTTGTTTGCTTGAGTATGTTATGTAGTCCGCGGAACTTGCCAAGGTCGTGCAGCTGGGTGTAGGGGGAGAGCTTTGCCTAGAATGTTTTGGGTATCTTGCATGTGAACTGAACCTGTGTTGACATTTCAGAACGGTTGCGTTCCCATGCAATGGGCGCAAACTGTATGGTCTATTCCCGCCAGCGGGAATTGGACCCATTGGTCCTTCCCTGGTTACCTGTAG
>NW_015176067.1:121016-150853 GCF_001447785.1 Gekko japonicus | reverse complement strand
AGTGGCATATGGGGGGCAGCTTATATAGGCACACTTCATTTCCATTGACTCCAGGCTTTCTCACGGGGGAGGGGCCAACTTTGGCCTTTTTGCCCTGCTGTTGGCCATCAAGAGGAACTGGTTGGCCACTGTGTGAGACGGGATGCTGGACCAGATGGGCCACTGGTCTGACCCAACAGAGCTCTTCTGGTGTTCTTATGAAGGCCTCGGCCTCTCTGCCCTGTTGTTGGCCCTCCTGGGGAACTGGTTGGCTGCTGTGTGAGACAGGATGCTGGACTAGATGGACCACTGGTCTGACCCACAAAGGTTCTTCTGATGTTCTTACGAAAGCCTTGGCCTCTCTGCCCTGTTGTTGGCCCTCCAGAGGAACTTGTTGGCCACTGTGTGAGACAGGATGCTGGACTAGATGGACCACTGGTCTCATCCAGCAGGGCTCTTCTGATGTTCTTACGAAGGCCTCGGCCTCTCTGCCCTGTTGTTGGCCCTCCTGGGGAACTGGTTGGCTGCTGTGTGAGATAGGATGCTGGACTAGATGGACCACTGGTCTGACCCACAAAGGTTCTTCTGATGTTCTTACGAAGGCCTCAGCCTCTCTGCCCTGTTGTTGGCCCTCCAGAGGAACTTGTTGGCCGCTGTGTAAGACAGGAGGCTGGACTAGATGGACCACTGGTCTGATCCAGCAGGGCTCTTCTGATGTTCTTACCAAGGCCTCGGCCTCTCTGCCCTGTTGTTGGCCCTCCAGAGGAATGGGTTGACCGCTGTGTGAGACAGGATGCTGGACTAGAAGGACCCTTACTGGTCTGATCCAGCAGGGCTCTTCTGATGTTCTTATGTTCGCCCTACAGGTACAGTGTTTGGGGGAGATGGGCAGAAAGTATTGAGTGTCCCCCTTTCCTCCTCTGACTACCACCACACCTTCCAACACACCAGCATCACCACCTGCCTTCCTCCCTCCCTCCCTCAACCTATGTGTGAACCTTCCTACTGACTGCAAGTCCTTTCCCCAACAGTGCTGGGTACCATATGGAGATAGGAAGAACCACCATCGTGCCTGCCAGGAGTGCCACCATCACCCATCACCTACAAGTCCTTCCCCCTGATACCACATGGTTGAGGAGCTCTGCAGCAGTGGGCCCTGCCAGACACCTTGGCCTCTGGCAGCTGTCAGCTGCCCCACCTGGGGAGATGCTGACAGCGGCCCTGCAGAGATACATATCCTAAAGTTGGAGACAATGGCTTGGATCCTATGGAGGGTTGCCAAGGAAGGAGGGAGGGAGAGGGAGGGGGAAAGGAAGGAAGGAAGGAGGGACAGAAGAAAGGGACGGAGGGAGGGATGGAGGGAGGGAAGGAAGACGGATGAGAGGGAGGGAGGGGGAAAGGAAGGGAGGAAGGACAGATGGGAGAGAGGGAGGTAAAAAGGAAGGGAGGGAGGATGGGAGGGAGGGAGGAAAGAAGGAGGGAGGGAGGGAAGGAAGACGGATGAGAGGGAAGGATGGAAGGATGGGAGGGAGGGATGGAAGGAGGTGAAGTTTTTGTGCCTTCCCTTTCTATCTGCAGTGCCAAAAAAACCCTCTTGGGGGGGCAGGGGATTCCCAGGAGCAGCATGAGAGGGGAGTTGGGGGTCCACAATGGGGGGGGAGAACTCTGTGAGAATTGCCCCCACTCCATCCATGGAAATCCTCCACTGGATCCCCAGTATGTGTTGTCTTGGGTCAAACTGTGTTGCAAATTTTGATAAAGGGTCAGAAGTTTGCAACATACAGACAGACAGATAGAATGATAGATAGAGACAGGGTTGTTGTTTTTTTCTGGGGGAACATGCTGGAACGGTGTTCTGGAAACCTTTCAACAACATTCTTTTTTAAATGTTCAAAAGTTCAGGAGTTTTTAGTATACGGATTGAAAAGTTCATTTCCGAGAGTTCCAACACCCCTTTTTAAGAAAGAAAGAAAGAAAGAAAGAAAGAAAGAAAGAAAGAAAGAGAAAGCAAGCAAGCCCTAGATAGATAGATAGATAGATAGATAGATAGATAGATAGATAGATAGATAGATAGATAGATAGATAGATAGATGGATGGATGGATGGATGGATGGATGGATGGATGGATGGATGGATGGATGGATGGATGGATGGATGGATGGATGGATGGATGGATGGATGGATGGATGGATGGATGGATGGATGGATGGATGGATGGATGGATGGATGGATGGATGGATGGATGGATGGATGGATGGATGGATGGATGGATGGATGGATGGATGGATGGATGGATGGATGGATGGATGGATGGATGGATGGATGGATGGATGGATGGATGGATAGATGGAATAGATGGATAGATGATGGATAGATGGATAGATGATGGATAGATGGATAGATGGATAGATGGATAGATGGATGGATGGATGGATGGATAGATGTATGGATAGATGTATGGATAGATGGATAGATAGATATATAGAGAGAGATGTATGGATGGATGGATAGATGGATGGATGGATAGATGGATGGATGGATGGATGGATAGATGATGGATAGATAGATGGATAGATGGATGGATAGATGGATGGATGGATAGGTGGATGGATAGATGGATGGAAAGATGGATAGATCAGGAACAAAGTGGAACATGTGTGATGATAGAGTTGTCAGGTGTCCCCTGTCCACTGGTGTGGAGCAGGGGGGTTGGGTTGTCAGATCCAGGTTGGGAAACTCCTGGAGATTTGGGGATGGAGCCTGGAGAGGACAGGGAGGTCCGTGGGCTACAATGCCACAGGGTCCACCCTCCAAAGCATTCATTTTCTCCAGGGGAATTGCTCTCTGTAGTCTGGAGATAAGCTGTGATTCATTTGAACTTTCACTCACTCGCACACAATTATCATAGAATCATAGAGCTGAAAGGGGCCTTCAGGGTCATCTAGTCCAACCCCCTGCACAATGAAGTAAATTCACAAATACCTTTCCCCCCCCACACACACACACCCAGTGACCCCTGTTCCAACGCTAACTTCAAAGGAGATGATTGAAAGACCACTCTAAAGACATCTCTAGCCCCATATTTAGCCTTCTCCCATTCGCAGCTTCAAAAAACCTGCCGGCAGGCCCACCGAGCCTTGCATTTTGACACCTTCCAAAGATGAAGAGCCTTCCCCGGTCAGAAAACTATTGTGTCTTTTTTTCAAAAGGACTTCAGGTTCCCCCCCCCTCCCTCCAAATGGGAAATATCTGTAATTTTTGTATAACTAGCTGTAACCTAGATGTGGGTGTTTGATTCGTCTTTGCGCAGCGATAACGCACCCGAGTCTATTTTAGGAATCTCTCTTCCGGCACTTCCATTCCCCTGGGACACTTGGAGGCTCGTGGTTGAAAAACTGCTGAAATCTTCTCCCTTTCTTTTCTCTCGTCTGAGTCACAAAGACCTGGAACGGCGAGTCATCTCTCTTCAGATTCTTTCCCCCTGTTGCAGGACTGAGAACAAGGCAGATGAAGAAGAGCCCATGACGCCCGTCTCTCTGCATTGTATGTAAAAGAATCCAACTTATTCGGGGTGTGCTATTAGATGAGGGTGGAAATCTGTGCTTAGAAGGACTCAGACCGCAGCTACAGGTTGGATTCTTTTGCAGAAATAATATTTAGATGGACATGGCCTGTTTTGTTGAATTGTATCGAATTAAATGTGGTTTTAAGGAGCTGCGGTGGCTCAAGTGGTTAAGATGCTGAACTGCAGGCTGTGGAAGGTCGGTAGTTCAGCAGTTCGAGACCCGAGTGTGCCGCATGACGGAGTGAGCTCCCGTCTCTAGTTCCAGCCCCTGCCAACCTAGCAGTTCAAAAGCAAGACATTGCAAGTAGATAAATAGGTACCCCTTCGGTGGGAAGGCGTATTCCGTGCGCCTTGGTGTTTAGTCATGCCGGCCACATGACCACGGAAACGTCTTCGGACAGCGCTGGCTCTTCGGCTTTGAAACGGAGATGAGCACCGCAGCCCTAGAGTCGGATTCGACTGCCTTTCAAGCAAGGGAACCTTTACCTTTACTTTACCTAAATGTGGTTTTAGCAGTGTCATAGAACCATAGAATCCCAGAGTCGGAAGGGGGCCATAGAGGCCATCTAGCCCAACCCCCGGCTCAATGCAGGATCAGCCCAGAGCATCCCTGACAAGTATCTGTTCAGCCGCTGCTTCAAGACTGCCAGGGAGGGGGAGCTCACCCCCTCCCTAGTAGGCAGCTGATGCCACTGCAGAACTACTCTTACTATTAAAAAACTTTTCCTAATATCCAGCCGATACGTTTCCACATGTAATGTAAACGCATTATTTCGAGTCCTCTCCTCTGCTGCCAACAGGAACAGCTCCCTGCCCTCCTCCAAGTGACAGCCCTTCAAATACTTAAAGAGAGCACTCCTGGCTCCCCTCCACCTCCTCTTCTCCAGACTGAACGTTCCCAGGTCCCTCAGCCTTTCCTCATAGGGCTCGGTCTCCAGGTCCCCGATCATCCTCGTCGCGCTCCTCTGCACCCGCTCCATTCTGGCCACATCCTTTTTGACGAGAGGCCTCTGGAACTGCACACAGGACTCCAGGTGCAGCTTGAACAATGAGGTGTACAGCGGGACTATGACATCTTGTAATTTGGATGTTATGCCTCTGTTGATACACCCCAAGATCGCATTCGCCTTTTTTGTCACCGCATCACACTGTCTGCTCATATTTATTTTACATTCCACCCTTACTCCAAGTTCTTGTTCGTATACACTGTTACCCTCATTTAAATGTAATTTTGTATTGCTCTGTAATGGACTTTGAGTGTACAGAGAAGCAGCCTACGAATTCCTTGAATAAACGCAGGAGTCATTTTGTAGAAAAAGAGGTGCAGGAGCTTATTAGCATTACTCATTAGCATAACTTATTTGCATATGCCACACCCCCTGACATCGCCGGAAGTGTGTCAGAAGGCAACACCCACTGCTCAGGCTCCACTGGACTGTTTTGGATTGCTAGCTATGGGGGGGGGAACGTGCAGATCTGTCCTCACAGAGGAGGGAGAGCTTGTCCCTGAATAAAACTTGGTATTAAAGGTGCCACTGGACCCACTGGACTGTTTTGGACTGGGGGGGTGCAGGGGGAGTTCTGCAACTTACCTGGCTGCTTCTTGCTCTGACTGAGGGCTGCTGGGAGCAGGGGGTGGGGCTTGTTGCATGTGCCCGCCCCCTGGGCTCTTTACTGCCGGAGCTCCGCTCCTGCAGGAAATGACCCCTGAATAAATGAATAATGAAATAGTGCCTGTTTCAGCTTCCCTCCAGACTTTTGGCAGTTTCCCCATCAGATCAAGAGGGGACTTGAATCAGAGGTTACCCCTCCCCAAACCCCACCCCCTCAGGCTCCACCCCTCCAGGAGACTATGTTAAGGGGGAAGGGGTTAAAATAAAGGATTAAAACTCACCAAATAGCCTCCATTTACAGCTATTGTTGTCAGGCTCAGGAAAACAGAGGAGCATAGCATTGCCAGGTTCCCCCTGGCCACCAGCGGGGGAATGGGGAGGTAGGGTTGCCAGATCCAGGTTGAGATATTCCTGGAGACTGGGGGTGAAACTGGAGAGGACCAGGACCTCAGTGGGGTACAATACCATATCAGGGTCCCAACATCGATTGACCCTCCCCGGACCCAAGGATGCCAGGCTGGCTATTACCAGGGCCAGGGCTTTCTCAGTGGTGGCTCCTGCCTGGTAGAAAGTGCTCCCAGAGGAGATCAGGGCCCTGCGGGACTTACTGCAGTTCCGCAGGGCCTGCAAGACAGAGCTCTTCCGCCAGGGCTGTAATTAGGAGCCGCCCCGGAACCCTGTCCCCTGAAGCCATAAGAACAGCCTGTGCCGGCTGCACAAAGATTAGATCCATGGGCTGACCACTACGATGTAAGACTGAAAGGTCGACCGCCATAATTTAATTTAGTGTTATTAGTTGCTAGCACTTTTAAATGTTGATATGTTTTATCTGATTTTAGGAAAGCAGCATGCAGTGTAGAGGATACCATAAAATCCGATGATCAAAGAAAGTGAAAGCAGCACACAGTGTAGAGGGTACTATAAAATCCGATGATCAAGGAAAGTGAAAGCGGCATGCAGTGTAGAGGGTACCATAAAATCCGATGATCAAAGAAAGTGAAAGCAGCACGCAGTGTAGAGGGTACCATAAAATCCGATGATCAAAGAAAGTGAAAGCGGAATGCAGTGTAGAGGGTACCATAAAATCCGATGATCAAAGAAAGTGAAAGTGGCACGCAGTGTAGAGGGTACCATAAAATCCGATGATTAGAAAGTGACGGCAGCATGCAATGCAGAGGGGAATTTCTGTTCCATTGTGGGTTTGGTATAACAATGGAGGAAAATGCCAATGCAGAATTCCTCCTAGTCTACTCTGATTAGCAGAGGCTCTCCAGGGTTTTGGGTAAAGGTCTTTCAACATCACCTGATCCCTTTTAACTGGAGATGCCGGGGATTGAACCTGGGACATTTTGCATGCTAAGCAGATGCTCTACCAACAGAGCCAGGAACGTGCATTCAGGAAATAATTTGATCCCTGTAAACTTTGGATAGTCAACTCAGCCAAGTGACATTTCTCCAACTTTGGGATCTGAACTGGGTAGGTAGTGGTTGCTCTTCTGAATGCAAAAGGAAAAAATGCAGATAAACAGGTGAAAGGTGAAAAAATATTTATTTAGTTCTTGTGGATCCCTACACATTTCACAATTTGCTTCGTCAGGGGATCATTTTAAAAGTTATTCACTAAGAAGAGGAGGAGGAGGAGGAGGAGGTTTTTAGGAGGAGGAGGAGGAGGAGGAGGAGGAGGAGATTGGATTTATACCCTGCTCTTCACTCGGAGTCCCAGAGCACCTTACAGTCTCCTTTCCCCTTCCCATAACAGGCACCCTGTGAGGTAGGTGCGGCTGAGAGAGCTCTTTCAAGGACTGCTCTTGAGAGAACAGCTCTGAGAGAACTGGGACTGACCCAAAGTCACACCAGCAGCTGCATGTGGAGGAGTGGGGAATCAAACCTGGTTCTCCCAGATTAGAGTCCACGCTCCTAACCAGGACACCAAACTTAACCATTTCACCAAACTGGTGAAACTCATAGGGATCCACAAGAACTAAATGAATATTTTTTTCACCTTGCACCTGTTTTTCTGCATTTTTTCTGCCTACAGGTCGGCCCTTTTTCATTCTTCTGATTGCCCACCTGGGACCTTCTGCATGCCAAGCAGGTGCTCTACCACCGAGCTATAGCTCCTCCCCTACCTGTCTTAACTCCTCCACTTTCCACGATGGCCTGGTGCACCCTACTGCCCTATTCCGCATTCTATCCTGGTTAGGGACTCCCTCCCTCTTGTCCCAAGCTGCATTCCCATCTATCCCACCTTACCTTCTCATCCTAATATCGGCCAACACCTCACCTGTCTTCTCTCTCTGGGTTGACTTGCTCCGGCCGAACCGGAGGAATTCCAATCAGGACTAAGAGTTATTTTAATTGTGTGTTCCGCTTTAAAGGCAACCAAAACACATGGCGTTTGTCAGGGGTCATTTCGTAGAAAAAAAGGTGCAGGAGCTTATTAGCATGACTTATTAGCATAACTTATTTGCATATGCCACACACCCTGACATCACCGGAAGTGTGCCAGAAGGCAACACCCACCACTCAGGCTCCACTGGACTGTTCTGGATTGCTAGCTATTGGGGGGGGGGGGACGTGCAAATCTGTCCTCGCAGAGGAGGGAGAGCTTGTACCTGAATAAAACTTGGTCTTAAAGCTGCCACTGGACTGATTTGGACCGGGGAGCTGGGGGGGGGCTCTGCAACTTATCTGCTCTGACTGAGGGCTGCTGGGAGCAGGGGGCAAGGCTTGTTGCATGTGCCCGCCCCCTGGGCTCTTTACTGACAGAGCTCCACTCCTGTGCGCTCCCGCAGGAAATTACCCCTGAGGAGCTCCATAGGAAAATGCTTACCCTTGACTCTGATGAAGATTGGAAATGTGACCTTACCTGGGAGGCACATTAGTTTGCTGGAAAGTCATCTCATCTACTGAAATATATTGATATACCTACTGTTGAAATCATTGCTTGCCAAAAAACGCAGAGAACGCAAGTCATCTCGGAGCCTGAATTTTTCTTTCAGGTGTTATGTATGATGTTAAGCAACCTTATTTGACTTGTGTTCTGTCTTGCGTTTTGTTGCGACTTGTCTTTTGACACGGTACACATCAATGCTTCCTCTAAGCTATTTTGAGAGGACAAGAGGAGGAAACCTTTGAAAATACACAGTCAAGATTTTACAAGTGGCTGGAAGGATGCAATAAATAAACTGTACGGAACACAATCGAATTAGAAGATGATACGAATTATACTTTTAACTATCGTGCAAAATATTTACATAAAAGTATAAGGTGACAAATATAAACAAGACAATGTAGGAGGTAAAGGTAAAGGTAAAGGTTCCCTTGCTCGAAAGCCAGTCGAATCCGACTCTAGGGTTGCGGTGCTCATCGCCGTTTCAAAGCCGAAGAGCCAGCGCTGTCCGAAGACGTTTCCGTGGTCATGTGGCCGGCATGACTAAACACCAAGGCACACGGAACGCTGTTACCTTCCCACCGAAGTGGTACCTATTTATCTACTTGCAAATTCTTGCTTTCGAACTGCTAGGTTGGCAGGAGCTGGAACTAGAGACGGGAGCTCACTCCGTCTTGCGGCAGCCGGGTCTCGAACTGCTGAACTACTGACCTTCCACAACCTGCAGTTCAGCGTCTTAACCACTTGAGCCACCGCAGCTCAATGTAGGAGGTAACATAATAGTTAAAAAAACATCTAATGTTTCACATCCCTACAGTAGGCCTGTCCAAAGACACTTAATTGTCTTAATAACTATTTTCATCTGGATCTCAGAAAAAAATGCTCCCTCTAAACTGTGGAGTCTTGTGAGCAAAAATTCTACTTTGTGAACTACTGGCATTAAAGTTGTGAGCAAGCGACTTGGCTGCTGCATAAATTAGTTTGCTCTGGAGCCCTCCTTCCTGAGCGAAGACAAAAAGGCATGAGCTGGAGGCTAAAAAAACCTGTGAACTAGCTCACACTTAACTCAGCTTAGAGGGAACACTGGTACACATATACGTTTAAGATTTATTTCTGAAGACTTGTTGTTCCACTTTATAAAGTTTCCTTCTATTATAATATTGTATTTAACTTTAACAGAATGATCAGACAAATAACTTTGCATGAGTCTTTATATATAATTGTGAGAAATTGCTTTTTCACAGGTAATTTGTTTTCTTCGTCCCACCTGGAGGTTGTCAAGCCCTACAAGCTGGGGATAGAGCCACCTGCGAACAATGAGCGGGCAGGTGTGTATCCGTGGGGCACCTCTCGTTGAAGGAGAAAGTGGATAGGAGAGCCATTTTTTAAAAAAACCAAACAGTGCTTAATTTGTGAAACAATAAAATGGAAGCCTGCCCGATCCGAGCGTACGCGGGAATCATATCTGCAGGCACAGAAGTCTTTCTCTGGATGTGTGGGGCCTGGTTATAGCGTTCGGAAATAGGACAGGCTGCGGGACCCCATTATGTTTGCCGTAAAAAGGAACCATTATATTGTTCCAGCCACGCCGTACCTTTTTGCGCGGCGAAGAGCTGCCGGCTCTCTCCCTCTCCCTTTTTTAGATAGCCTGGCTCCTGGCGGCGAATAATAGATCCCTCTTTAACAGATGCTCCTCTGTCGGCTTTGTTCCAAAGCGACCTGGGAACGGATTTGAGCCACGCGGGGTGGGTGAGCAGGTGGGTGGGGGAATGTCACCAGCTCTTGGCGTAGTGGTGAGGAGCGCAGACTCTAATCTGGGAGAACCGGGTTTGATTCCCCACTCCTCCACATGCAGCTGCCGGGGTCACCTGGGGTCAGTCACAAGTTCTCTCCGAGCTGTTCTCTCGGGAGCAGTGCTCGAAAGAGTTCCCTCAACCCCACCTACCTCACAGGGTGTCTGTTGTGGGGAGGCAAAGGAGACTGTAAGCCACTCCGAGACTTCTTCGGATAGTGAAGGGTGGGGTATTAATCCAATCTCCTCCTCCTCCTCCTCCTCCTCTTCTTCCTCCTCCTCCTCCTCCTAGTTTTCAAGGAGAAACATAGAAACACGAGTTGGAAGGGATCTCTAGAGTCATCTAGTCCAACCCCCTACACAATTCACAACTACCACCACCACCACCCCGCCATGGCAATTAGGGAACTTCAGCGATTAGAAGTGCCAGGCATTTATGAAAATGCTATTGCTCTTCTGTCCTGTCTTTTCTCCTGGGAGCTCAGAAAAGAGCACCTGATCTCCCTCCCCCCCCCATTGTCTTCACAACACTCAGAGCCAGCGTGGTGTTGTAGTTAGAGTGCCCGAGTAGGATCTGGGAAGACCCAGGTTGGAATCCCAGCTCTTACATGGGAGCTCGCTGGGTGACCTTGGGCCAGTCATGCACACTCAAACTGACTGACCTCACAGGGTTGTTGTGAGGATAAAACAGAAGAGAGGAGAATATAAGAGAAGCCATGCTGGATCAGGCGAATGGCCCGTCCAGTCCAACATGCTGTGTCACACAGTGGCCAACACCCAGGGTCCATCAGGAGGTCCAACAGTCGGGCCAGGACACCAGAAGCCCTCCCACTGTTGCCCCCCCAGGCACAAAGAAGACAGGGCATCACTGCCCCAGACAGAGTATTCCATCTAGTCCTTGCGGCTAATAACCACTGATGGACCTCTGCTCCATATAAGAACTACATAATAGAAGCCATGTTGGATCAGGCTAATGGCCCATCCAGTTGAACACTCTGTGCACACAGTGGCCAAAACCCAGGGGCCATCAGGAGGTCCACCAGCCACTGTGTGAGACAGGATGCTGGACTAGATGGACCCCTGGTCTGATCCTGCAGGGCTCTTCTGATGTTCTTATGAAGGCCTTGGCCTCTCTGCCCTGTTGTTGGGGCTCCAGAGGAACTGGTTGGCCACTGTGTGAGATGGGATGCTGGACTAGATGGACCCTCACTGGTCTGATCCAGCAGGCCTCTTCTGATGTTCTTATGAAGGCCTCGGCCTCCATGCCCTGTTGTTGGGCCTCCAGAGGACCTGGTTGGCCACTGTGTGAGACAGGATGCAGGACTAGATGGACCACTGGTCTGATCCAGCAGGGCTCTTCTGATGTTCTTATGAAGGCCTCGGCTTCCATGCCCTGTTGTTGGGCCTCCAGAGGAACTGGTTGGCCATTGTGTGACAGGGTTCTGGACTAGATGGACTACTGGTCTGATCCAGCAGGGCTCTTCTGATGTTCTTATGAAGGCCTCAACCTCCATGCCCTGTCGTTGGCCCTCCAGAGGATCTGGCTGGCCACTGTGTGAGACAGGATGCTGGACTAGATGGACCACTGGTCTGATTCAGCAGGCCTCTTCTTATGCTCTTATGAAGGCCTCAGCCTCTGTGTTCTGTTGTTGGCCCTCCGGAGGAACTGGCTGGCCACTAGGGTTGCCAAGTGGCACTTACCCTTCCGGCGGGGGACTCCAGTTTGGCTCCCGGCGCGCCGCATGCACGTCACAGGGAAGTGACGTCATAGAGTTTTCCCTTGTATGGCTGTGGCCCCGCCCCCAGTGTGCCCAGCGTCATGACGTCACTTCCCTGTGACGTGCACGCTGGGGCGGGGTTCCCCCCGGGGCCCGATTTCCTACGTTGGGGAACAGGCCTCTGGGGTGGGGGGATTTCTGCCCCCCGGGGGGATTTGGCAGCCCTACTGGCCACTGTGTGAGACAGGATGCTGGACTAGATGGACCACTGGTCTGATCCAGCAGGGCTTTTTCGATGCTTTTGCAGTCCTGCATAGGCAACCTTCAGCTTCCAGGGGAGGGGGAAATGTCGAGATACCAAACAATATGTGCCTCCAGCACTCCCTGAGAGACCCCAGTACAGCTCATCTTCTTAACTCTTTCATAGCAGCACATTTCAAAGGAGTGTGTTCCAGACTTACAATATCCATCCATCAACAAAAGAAATGGAAGGGAAATGAATTGCAGTGGTCCAACTCCGAGATCTTGCATGGGAAAGACGGCAGCGGTAGGGGAGCCATACCAAGGCAGAACTCTGCAAAATACCATTTCTGTTGCCGCGTTGACACCCTGCGTGGTGGGAATTTGTTAGTTCTCGTGCCATCTCATTCCCCAACGCATGCTGAATGATGCAAGGGGAAGAAGAAATAATTTTCAAAAAAAGAAAACCAACCACCCCATACATAAGCAATGAAGAAAACTGCCGCTCCAATTTACATTAATACGGGGATCTACTTATTGGTGATTTGACAGCGAAACGCAGACTTCCTCAGCCCGGGGAGGAAAATTGCTTTCGAGAGCTCTAGTTCTGCTCCTTAAGTGGGACCTTAATCTGCATGAGATCATCGAATGAATCACCGCCGGAGCGAGAATGGGGAAAGAGTGTCCACGTTTTGATGCACGGAGACGGTAATGCAGCAGGCGCAATCTGGATACGAGATGAACGGGGTGGAAGTTTGTCAACCGTATGAATGAAGCCGGTTAGAATCTGAAAGAAAAGTTTGAGGACAGCTGTTATGGGAAACTTCGGTTACCTGAAATGCAATAGGCATTTCTCCTGCCCACCTGAGTCAGGGTAACCTTGGATTGATGCTATACCTCTGTTTATCTGAATATCATTAAATGCCCCTGAGTCACAAAAAAGCATTCCACGAAGAAGAAGAAGAAGAAGAAGAAGAAGAAGAAGAAGAAGAAGAAGAAGAAGAAGAAGAAGAGGAGGAGGAGGAGGAGGAGGAGGAGGAGGAGGAGATTGGATTTATACCCCGCCCTTCACTTGGAGTCTCAGAGCGGCTGACAAACTCCTTTCCCTTTCCCCTCCCCACAACAGACACCCTGTGAGGTGGGTGGGGCTGAGAGAACTCTGACACAAACTGCTCTTTTTCAAGGACAGCTGTGCCAGAGCTTGTGACTGACCCAAGGTCACATCAGCAGGGGCAAGTGGAGGAATGGGGAATCAAACCCGGTTCTCCCAGATTAGAGTCCGCGCACTTAACCACTACACCAAACTGGTATAGTCACACTGCAACTGAAAGATGGGAGAAGAGGGATTGAGGCTATACGTGTACAGTGCCTAGATCTTGATGAAATTATCTGAATGTCAATTGGTTTTGAGTTCCCCAATAGGGACACCTCGTCCTCTCTCTGCCTCCACCAGAAATGGATCGAAGCCTTCCTTAGACCTACTAGATGCAACTCCAGTTTAGGGGACGGGCCGTGGCTCAGTGGTAGAGCATCTGCTTGGCATGCAGAAGGTCCAAGGTTCAATCCCTAACGTCTCCAGTTAAAAAGACAAAGCGGGAGAAGAAGAAGAAGAGATTGGATTTATACCCCACCCATCACTCAGAGTGGCTTACAATCTCCTTTTTCCCCTCCCCACAACAGACACCCTGTGAGGTAGGTGGGGCCGAGAGAGCTCTTTCCAGAACTGCTCTTGAGAGAACAGCTCTGACAGAACTACGGCTTGCCCAGGGTCATCCAGCAGGTGCAAGTGGAGGAGTGGGGAATCAAACCCGGTTCTCCCAGATTAGAGTCCATCCTTCTAACCACTACATCAAACTGGAGGTGATGTGAAAGACCTCGGCCTGAGACCCCGGAGAGCGGCTGCCAGTCTGAGTAGACAATCCTGACCTTGATGGGCCAGTGGTCTGACTCAGTAGAAGGCTGACCAACAAGGTTTTCAGGGTATGAACTTTGGAGACTCAAAGCTCCCTTCATCCGATATCTAAGGCAGACCAACACGGCTACCAGTGTTCACTCTAAGCTGAGTTAGAGTGAGCCAGCTCACAGTTTTTTAGGCTCTGGCTCACACATTTTTGGTCTTAGCTCAGGAAGGAGGGCTCCAGACCAAACCGATGTATGCAGTAGCCAAATTGCTCGCTCACAGGGATCATTTCGTAGAAAAAGAGGTGCAGGAGCTCATCAGCATAACTCATTAGCGTAACTTATTTGCATATGCCACACCCCCTGACCTCACCGGAAGTGTGTCAGAAGGCAACACCCACCGCTCAGGCTCCACTGGACTCTTTTGGATTGCTAGCTATCGGGGGGTGGGGGGGACGTGCAGATCTGTCCTCGCAGAGGAGGGAGAGCTTGTGCCTGAATAAAACTTGGTCTTAAAGGTGCCACTGGACTGTTTTGGACCGGGGGCCGGGGGAGGGCTCTGCAGCTTACCTGGCTGCTTCTTGCTCTGACTGAGGGCTGCTGGGAGCAGGGGGCGGGGCTTGTTGCATGTGCCCGCCCCTGGGCTCTTTACTGCCGGAGCTCCGCTCCTGTGTGCTCCTGCAGGAAATGACCCCTACTCGCTCAGAACTTTAATGCCAGTAGCTCACAAAGTAGAATTTTTGCTCACAAGACTCCACAGCTTACAGGGAGCATTGATAGCTCCCCTCGGAAACTTCCTTACGCCAGTCGTCCTCAATCTTTCCAGACCTGAGACCCACTTTTAAGCCCTGAATAGAAGCGTGGGACTCCCTGAGCTGCTAGCATGTGACATCACTGACACATGACAGGAAGAGGAGGAGCCAAGATAGAATCTTGCTCATGTCAAGGGCAGGACCACAGCCAGCCGAGGAAGAAAATGAGCAACTGATTTATTCATCATTTATTTATTTAGTTATTACTTTGGATGTTTGAATTGCCCGATCCCTGTACACACTAGGCTCTGGGCGATGTACAACAATTTAAACAATGTTACAATTAATAAAATCTATACGTTGATTACATAATCACAGTTTGCATCAATAAGAGCCAGTTTGGTGTAGTGGTTAAGTGTGTGGACTCTAATCTGGGAGAACCGGGTTTGATTCCCCACTCCTCCACTTGCACCTGGCTGGATGATCTTGGGCAAGCCATAGTTCTGTCAGAGCTGTTCTTGAAAAAGAGCAGTCTCTGTCAGAGCTCTCTCAGCCCCACCTACCTCACAGGGTGTCTGTTGTGGGGAGGGGAAGGGAAAGGGGATTGTGAGCCGCTCTGAGACACCGTTGGGTAGTGAAGGGTGGGGTATAAATCCAATCTCTTCTTCTTCTTCTTTTACCTCCCAGGGTGTCTGTTGTGGGGAGGGGGAGAGAAAGGGGATTGTAAGCCGCTCTGAGACTCCTCTGGGTAGTGAACCTCTTCTCTTCTTCTTCTAATTTTCTTTCTACACACTCTGGACTGTGTTGCCGTCTCGTGGGCAGGGCGAGGAGGGGGCCGGAGGGCAAAGCTGGAGGGAAAGGATATCAGCCATGATGGAACCGTTGCTGTCCTCACCCGAAAGCCTGGCGGAAGGCCCCGTCAGTAGATTGTCAATCTCCATGAAGGCCCCCTTTCGGATGAGGGATTCCTCCTTCTGCAGCGGCTTCACACTAGCTCTAATTCCTAGGAGTGTATTTATTTATCAAATTTATACCCCCCCTCCCAGCCAAGGCTGGCTCAGAGCGGCTTACATAAAAATAAAAACCACATAAATAATAATAAGAAGAAGAGATTGGATTTATCCCCTGACCTTCACTACCCAAAGGAGTCTCAGAGCGGTTTACAATCTCCCTTCCCTTCCCCTCCCCACAACAGACACCCTGTGAGGCAGGTGGGGCTGAGAGAGCTCTGGCAGAAACAGGTCTTTTTCAAGGACAGCTCTTATCAGAACTACGGCTTGCCCAAGGTCATCCAGCAGGTGCAAGTGGAGGAGTGGGGAATCAAACCCGGCTCTCCCAGATTAGAGTCCGCACACTTAACCACTACACCAAACTGGCTGTCTTATACCTCACCCTTCACTATCCAAAGGTGTCTCAGAGCGGCTTACAAACTCCTTTCCCTCCCCTTCCCCACAACAGACACCCTGTGAGGCAGGTGGGGCTGAGAGAGCTATGGCAGAAACGGCTCTTTTTCAAGGACAGCTCTTATCAGAACTACGGCTTGCCCAAGGTCATCCAGCAGCTGCGAGTGGAGGAGTGGGGAATCAAATGCGGTTCTCCCAAATTAAAGTCCGCGCACTTAACCACTACACCAAACTGGCTGTCTTATACCTCACCCTTCACTACCCAAAGGAGTCTCAGAGCGAGTCCACAATGAAGGCACAGGGGCTCAGGCGGGCATCCGGGATCGAGAAAGGCTGGAGCTGCCCACCAGCTCAGGAGCTGGAGTTTAGGACTGCCTACCGGATTTGACAAGAGCCCGGAGAACCGGGGACCTTCGATGCCAGCAGCAGACCAGGCTGGTGCAGGATCTTGTGCTGGATCAGCCAAACAGGTATGAGCCCAACTAGTTTGAGCCCAACTGAAGGGAGATATAGGGAACCATTGCCATGGAGGGATTAGAATTTCGCACTGGGATCTGGGAGAGCCAGGTTCGAATTCCCACTCGGCCATGGTGGAAGCTTGTGGGGTGCTCTTGGGCCAGCCACATTCTCTCAGCCTAACCTACCTGTTGTAAAGATAAAACGGAGGGGAGAGGAGAAGAACATAAGCTTCCTCAGGTCCCCATTGGGGAGAAAGACAAGGCAGGAATGAAGTAAGGCCATAAATTGTAGTCGGAATAGAGTCCCTGGTCTTGCCAGGAGCTCCCTCCCCCTGTCCTGGGATACAGGAGGCCTTGAGTGGCCAGGCATGTGCTTCTCTGCCTGGTGCAGACTTCGGGCGCTTTCACACATGCTGACTAATTCACTTTCAATCCACTTTTTTTATGTTTATTAAGAGGAAGTATAACATATCAAGAAATATAATAACTGCAAAACAGTATACAACTGTCCTGAAAATCCAAAATTACAAACCAACCAGTTAGTCATCAATACAGATTTTTACAACATACATCAACAGTCATAACAAACTAAGTCAGTACTAAATCTGATCACCTATACATAGATGCCATGTGAGCTATGATTCCCACAGAATTGAGTCAAGTTTAAAAGATAACATCTTCAGGAGTCTGCTGCTCTGATTCACAAGAGGACAGTAAGGTGGAGGTCTGGTTAAACTCAAAAGTGTAGCCATGTGTGATCACTCGTCCTAGAAGGAAGCACATTATTTTCAGCCATGAAGTCAAGTACAGGGAACTAGGTACGTACAAATTTATCATATGTTTTGCTGGAATTGTTTTGTGCTCGATCCACAATATTAGAGATCTTATTCATCACGAACTGATCCCAGATCTTGTCATACCAGGATGACAGTGTTGGAGATGTTGGAGATTGCCAGTTCGATTTCCAACCTAAAAGGTTGAATCAAATGAATCCGCAGTACGACCCTTTGTGCTGGAGAAATTGTGGATCTCCTGGAACATACATACACTGCTGGTGGGAGTGTCCGACTTTCAATCCACTTTCAAGGCACCTTAGTGACTGGCCTTTTCCACATTCTCATTGTCAGTTCCTGTTTCTTCAGGGAGGGTTCCTGTTCCACGCCTGTTTTGCTCCCTCTACTGGCCGATTCCGTATTACATCGCTGTATGTCTGGAATAATCTCCTTGCAAATGTGTACGGAACAGGAAAAAAGACCCGAAAGAAAGAGGCACTTACAGGTGAGATAAATGAAGATGTGGGAAAGCCCATTGTTTGGAAGTGGACTTTTCCAGTTCACACAGTAAAATCCATCTGCAAAGTGCATTTGGAAGTGGATTGAAAGTAAATTATTCAGCATGTGTAAAAGCATCTGCTCTGGCTTTTTACCTACATTGCCCCTGGGGGAGACTCTGGGGATGCTGGAGGGGGTCTGCCCAGGGATTCCTGATTTGCTGATTCCACCAGATCCTGTGGAAGCCTGCTTTTCTAGAGGAGGAAGAGTGCTTTATCCCAGGGGTCCCAGGTTGCACGGAGCCTTAGGTGTAGTGGAGATCATGGGCCTCTTCCCTTGAGAAGCTCACCTCTCCTGCTAAGAAAGAAGAAGAAGAAGAAATTGGATTTATACCCCACCCTTCAGTACCCAAAGGAGCCTCAGAGCATCTTTTTTTTTTTAGTAACAAAACTTTTATTTTGGATATAACAACAAATTCAACATTAAATTACATTTCATTATTCCCATACTCATTTCTTTTATCTCCTCCCCCCCCTTTGGTGGCTTCCCGCAATGCTCCTCCCCTCCCTCACATTTTATCATTCATTTTTTCTTTCCCATTTTCATTTTACATTTCAAGGTAACAATATCTTACTTTGTATAATTCAAACCTTTCTATATTTCGACCCTTAATAATTATCAAAACAAAGTAATGTATGTTTTACATCCCAATTATTTTCTAAATATTCTTTAAAATCCTTCCATTCTTCAAAAAATTCTTTATTGTCAATTTCTTTGTTAATTTATCCATTTCTGCCATAAATAGCACTTTCTGTATCCATTCCCATTTGTCAGGTATTCTATCCTGCTTCCAAGATTGTGCACAAGTCATTCTGGCAGTGGTAATTAAATACCACAACAATGTCTTTTTTGCTGCATTTACTTCTTCCATCTTTAGACCTAGAAGTAGTATCTCTGGTTCTTTTTTAAAAGTACATTTCAAAATTTTCTGCATCTCATCATGAACATCTGACCAAAAAGTCATAGCTTTATCACAAGTCCACCACAGAGCCTCAGAGCATCTTCCCTCCCTCTCCCCACAACAGACACCCTGTGAGGGAGGTGGGGCTGAGAGAGCTCTTTCAAGGACTGCTCATGAGAGAACAGCTCTTAGAGAGCTTGTGACTGACCCAAGGTCACCCAGCAGCTGCATGCGGAGGAGTGGGGGATCAAACCCGGTTCTTCCAGATTAGAGTCCACGCTCCTAACCACTACACCAAACTGGTTCTTGTCTTTTTGAGCCTGCAGGCACCTTTGGCATTCAGATGCCAGGTGGTGAGCGCAGCCACAAAATGGCTGCCTCAGGAGGTGGAGCCAGCCACAAAATGGCTGGGGGGGTTAGGTTAGGCATAACTTTAATAGTTACCCTTCAGCATTTCAGGTGGAAGTGCTGTTTAACATGCTGCCTTTTAAAGCAAATACACCTTTTTTCTTCCATACACACAGCTTACTTTCAGACAGACACTGAAGGCCCTTGTGCTGTGATGGTGTCAGCTACCAAAGCAACATTACAGATCTGCACAGCCAATCAGAAGCCCTGCTAGACAAAAAACCCATTTGTCCCCACCTAGTTTCTAAAACTAGATTGCTGGGGAAAACATCAACAACCTCAGATATGCAGACGATACCACTCTAATGGCAGAAAGTGAAGAGGACCTAAAGAGCCTCTTGCTGATGGTAAAAGAGGAGAGCGCAAAGGTTGGCTTGAAACTCAACAGCAAAAAAAAAACCCCTAAGATCATGGTATCTGGCCCCATCACTCCTTGGCAAATAGAAGGGGAAGTTGTGGAAGCAGTGGATGTTTCTATCGTCATCAGCTACCTTTATTGGCATCGCAACCTTCATCGTTGGAGTTGAAACATTCCTCTCCTCTTAATGGCACAACATAGAAATTTAGCCACCAAATCAGTGTTCTGAGTTATGGGAAGATAGTAGAAAAACCATCTTGCAAACATCGGATTGACCCTCTCGAATTTGTAGCAGAGGTTCTAGAAATATCACTCAGATGACTGTGATTCAGTTGGCATGTGAGCAATTAGACTATTGGAATTACTTCTGAAATGTAAATGGAGCCAAAATTTAATTGCTGTGATCCAAGTGATCCAGATTGGAATGCCATAGAGCCATTTGGCACTAATTTTGTAATCGAACACTCGAAGGGCCGCAGTGATATATTGATTCCCCTTAGTATAAAAAAAGTGGGAAATCATGAGAATATTACTGTTCGCAGATTTTAACACTTCTTTAATATGAGTATCCCATCTAGCTCTATAGTGGAAGTAGACTCCTAGATATCTAAAACTTTTGACCTCTTCAATCATTTGTCCTCTAATATTCCACTTAACAGGAGCTGCGGTGGCTAAAGTGGTTAAGACGCTGAACTGCAGGCTGTGGAAGGTCAGTAGATCAGACCCGGGTTGCCGCATGACGGAGTGAGCTCCCGTCTCTCGTTCCAGCTCCTGCCAACCTAGCAGTTTGAAAGCAAGAAATTGCAAGTAGATAAATAGGTACCACTTTGGTGGGAAGGTAACAGCGTTCTGTGCGCCTTGGCGTTTAGTCATGCCGGCCACATGACCACGGAAACGTCTTCGGACAGCGCTGGCTCTTCGGCTTTGAAACGGAGATGAGCACCGCAACCCTAGAGTCGGATTCGACTGGCTTTCGAGCAAGGGAACCTTTACCTTTTATTCCACTTAACAGGTTTCCAGTTTTTCCCCAAAACCAATGATTTTGGACTTATCAAAGTTTAGGGCCAGTTTATTCAGTTCACAATAGTCTAGAAAGCAAGATAACATCCTTTTCATCCCTGTTTCTGAGAGGGAAAGAAGCACCGCATCGTCTACGTACAGGAGTAATGGGACATGGGTCACACCCAATTTTAGATTTTGTCCATCAATTCCTTCTAAGAAGGGAGCAAGGTCATTTAAAAATCCAGGGCTCTTTTTGTAGAAAAAGCCCAGCAGGAACTCATTAGCATAATAGGCCACACCCTGACGGCATAGATCATTAGCATATTAGGTCACACCCCTGACAACACAGCTCATTAGCATATTAGGCCACACCCCATACCTTCCTTTGGCTTGTCTGGCCACCCCGCAACTGCGGGGAGCCCGGGCAAGCCGGCCCTTGGAGGGTAGGAAAGGCTGTTTAAACTTCCAGGCCCCCCCTGGCCCGCCCACCTCGGAGTCGCCGAAAGGGGGGTCACTCTCCAGGCCTTTCCTCTGTAGCCACGCACGCAGAGGTTTTGGTTGTAGTGGGCGTGGCCAACTCTGAAGCCAGCCGGAACTCTGTTCCTATGCGTTTCTGAAAATAGCCCTGGGTTAAACAGAAGGGAAGCCACCCTTGTTTAACTCCAATAGTAATTGGGATCTAAGGAGTTAAATCACCCATCTTTAAGCATCTAACCTGGCAGGTAGTCTCAGAATGGAGCTTTTTAATCAAAAAGAGCCATCTCTCGTCAATTCCCAGGTCCCTTAGCTTCCTTCCACAGGATATCTCTAAGAACAGAGTCGAAGGTACCCTTGAGATCTAAAAAAGCTGCATATAAGGTAAGACCCACTTTCCTATATTTATTTGTCAGATGGTTCAATACAATACAATGGTCTAAAGTTGACTTCCCCTGGCAAAATCCGACTTGTTCCATGCCTAAAATTTGCTGGTCTGAAATCAATAGCTTAAGTTTATGGGCCAGGTATCTTGCGTACAGGGAAGCAGTGAGAGACTTCACGTTCCTAGGATCCAAGATCACTGCAGACGGTGACCACAGCCATGAAACTAAAAGACGCCTGCTCCTTGGGAGGAAAGCGATGGCAAACCTAGACGTGTTAAAGACCCCTGTTCTAAGGACTCCAGGTCCCACATTAAGGATGGGTCAGGGCAGGTCCCAATACTGCCACTGAGCAGCCCCACCTCTCTGTCCTCCCCCCCCCCCCCCATCGTGTGTGTGCAGGAAGCATGGCTAGAGATGTGAAAGCCTGGGAAAAAAACCCAGAAAAATTAGGGGGAAAACCGTTTTCACCCCGTTTTTTTTCCTGAAGCCTTTTTTGTTTTTTTTCCCGAAAAATTGGAAAAATTGAAAAAAGAAAAAAATTGATTATGAAACGTTTTATTTTAACATGATGAATGAAATATTTTAAGACAAGGTGCTCAAATATTTTCCAAATCATTTCTAAAAAATATGTGTGGTATCAGATTGATCTAATTTCTGTGCACTGAGGACAAGCAAGTCCTAGGTTACAAACTGAACTCTCCAATGCAAGAACAAGAGGCTTTAAAAGGTTCGCCATCACTGCACTAGGCTGCACAGGGTTGGCCATTCCAGGGGCCGAGGGAAGATGAATCTCTGCCTCCACCTCCATCAGCTGGTTTGTCGGACCGACTGGATTCTGTGGTGAGGAAGGGGGTAAAGTCTTATTAACTCTATCTTGATATGGAGTTGGAATCGCCTGCTCCTCACCCTTGTTCCGATTAGGCAGGAGCAGTGTTCCCTCTAAGCTGAGTTAGTGCGAGCTAGCTCACAGTTTTTTAGCCTCAGCTCACACATTTTTGTCTTAGCTCAGGAGGGATGGCTCAAGAGCAAACTAATTTATGCAGTTGCCAAATAGCTCGCTCACAACTTTAATGCCAGTAGCTCACAAAATAGAATTTTTGCTCACAAGACTCCACAGCTTAGAGGGAGCATTGGGCAGGAGGCGTGTTCTCAGTTCCTCCAGTCTGGCGGTGATTGTCTGCTGTTCACATGCTGTCAGGTTTTTGAAAGAAACCAGGAGGTCTTCTTCCAGGGTGAGGTGCCCCACAGGGTAGACAGATGAGATAAAGAAATACTGTTACACAGAGAAATCAGCATCAAGAGAAGCTGGGCTAGGGGGGGTGGATGTTCAGCGAAGTCGTTGCTGACTTAATGGTGATCCCCCCCCCCCAGGGTTTCCAAAACAAGAGACATTCAGAAGTGTTTTGCCCTTGCCTGGCTCTGTGTCATGCCCCTGATATTCCTGGGTGGTCTCCCATCCACGTACTGGCCAGGGCCGACCTTGCTTAGCTTCCACGGTCTGGGCTGGGGTACACAGGGGTAATTTTGTAGAAAAAGAGGTGCAGGAGCTCATTAGCATAACTCATTAGCATAACTTATTTGCATATGCCACACAGCCCTGACCTCACTGGAAGTGTGTCAGAAGGCAACCCACCTCTCAGGCTCCACTGGAGTGTTTTGGATTGCTAGCTGGGGGGGGGGAGGAATGTGCAGATCTGTCCTCGCAGAGGAGGGAGACCTTGTGCCTGAATAAAACCTGGTCTTAAAGGTGCCACTGGACTGTTTTGGATTGCTAGCTATTAAGGGGGGGGGAAACGTGCAGATCTGTCCTCGCAGAGGAGGGAGAGCTTGTACCTGAATAAAACCTGGTCTTAAAGGTGCTACTAGACTGTTTTGGATTGCTAGCTATTGGGCGGGGGGAACGTGCATATCTGTCCTCACAGAGGAGGGAGAGCTTGTACCTGAATAAAACCTGGTCTTAAAGGTGCTACTGGACTGTTTTGGATTGCTAGCTATTGGGGGGGGGAACGTGCAGATCTGTCCTCACAGAGGAGGGAGAGCTTGTACCTGAACAAAACTTGGTCTTAAAGCTGCCACTGGACTGTTTTGGACTGGGGGCTGGGGGGGGGCTCTGCAACTTACCTGGATGCTTCTTGCTCTGACTGAGGGCTGCTGGGAGCAGGGGGTGGGGCTTGTTGCATGTGCCTGCCCCCTGGGCTCTTTACTGCCGGAGCTCCGCTCCTGTGCACTTCTGCAGGAAATGACCCCTGGGTATACATATGCAAAACACACACACACACACACATAAATGAAGTGCAACCAGTTAGTGGAACTTTGTCAGCCTGCAGGCAAATGTTCTTTGCATTTCTTACCCTGCTACCCCAGTGCTAATCGACTGGTGAACATGCAACCTGCACTTGGGAAGGATCACTTGGAAGCAATGCTCCCTCTAAGCTGTGGAGTCTTGTGAGCAAAAATTCTGCTTTGTGAGCGACTGGCCTTAAAGTTGTGAGCGAGCGATTTGGCTACTGCATCAGTTAGTTTGCTCCGGAGCCGTTCTTCCTGAGCTGAGACAAAATCGTGTGAGCCGGAGGCTAAAAAACTATGGGCTAGCTCACACTCACTCAGCTTAGAGGGAACACTACTTGGAAGTGATTGCCACTGACTGCAATGGGACTGACTCCAAGGCAGGTATACCCAGTAGTGTGAAGAAGTGAGCAGTGACTCAGGAAAGCTCGTCGCCTGCCACAGGTTTTGTTAGTCTTCAAGGTGCAACTGGACTCCTGCTCTTTTCTACTTAGGAGTATGTTAGATAGATACATTTGCGAGCGAGTCCCACAGACTTCTCCTCCCCGACTCGTCTGGACTTTTCAAAGCTGCAGAAAAGGGAGCTGTAAAGTCGAAGCAAAGGGGGGAAAGCCTGCTCCCTCTAAGCTGTGGAGTCTTGTGAGCAAAAATCCTACTCTGTGAGCTCCGGGCATTAAAGTTGTGAGCGAGCGATTTGGATACTGCATAAATTAGTTCGCTCTGCAGCCCTCCTTCCTGAGCCAAGTCAAAAATGTGTGAGCCGGAGGCTAAAAAACTGTGAGCTGGCTCACACTCACTCAGCTTAGAGGGAACACCGGCGAAGCGTCCCCGCTCATCCATCAGGACTTTCCCAGACCTTAACACCCCCTCCCCATAACTGCCAGCAAAGACCCGTCCCGGCGCCTTCCCGTTCAATTCACGAAGGTTTCAGCACTTCGGACAGCGCCCATCGCAGACTACCGTATTTGCCCGACTTCACCCACCGCCCTTTCCCGGCCACCTCTAGAGTAGGGAATCAAACCCGGTTCTCCCAGATTAGAGCAAAGACCCGTCCCGGCGCCTTCCCGTTCAATCCACGGAGGTTTCAGCACTTCGGACAGCGCCCATCGCAGACTACCGTATTTGCCCGACTTCACCCACCGCCCTTTCCCGGCCACCTCTAGAGTAGGGAATCAAACCCGGTTCTCCCAGATTAGAGCAAAGACCCGTCCCGGCGCCTTCCCGTTCAATCCACGGAGGTTTCAGCACTTCGGACAGCGCCCATCGCAGACTACCGTATTTGCCCGACTTCACCCACCGCCCTTTCCCGGCCACCTCTAGAGTAGGGAATCAAACCCGGTTCTCCCAGATTAGAGCAAAGACCCGTCCCGGCCCCTTCCCGTTCAATCTACGGCGGTTTCAGCACTTCGGACAGCGCCCTTCGCAGACTACCGTATTTGCCCGACTTCACCCACCGCCCTTTCCCGGCCACCTCTAGAGGAGAATTCTCTTCTCCCTTCTCCTCTTTTCCTACCCGGGGATGGAACAGAACAGACCGACGTCACGGTTCCCAGCGGCGGGGAGCCCCCCTCCCCATTTTCCCCTCCGTCCCTGCAGGGGAGGGGAGAGCGCTTGGAAGTCTCCCCACTATAAATAGCTCCGCCGGCTTTGGGGAGCCGGGACTTCGATGCGGGAAGGGATACCCGGCGGCTGGCACAGTTCTCAGGGCCAAAGAAGGAAAGCGCCTGACGGCTGCGCACGGTGAGTCCCAGAAGCCCTCTAGGCAGGTAGACGCAGCGGGCTCCACCTGGGAAACCACGGAGGGGCTGCGGAGGGGGAGGAGGTTAAGCAGCAGGGATATCCCAAGAGGGCTTGAGTGAAAGGAGCCTCCTAAAGAGGGTGTGAGCCCTGCGGTCAAGGTTTCACCTGAAACGGGTGGGGGGGGGGCTTGGGGGGTGGAGAACACCATTTTATAATTGAAATCAAGGAAAGGAGCTGGTAAAGAGAGGGACTGAGGAGTGAGACCAGAATAAGGATGTCCCCCCCCTCGTTTTTATTTATTTCACTAATCTCGGAGGGGACCACGGGGGTCATCTAGTCCAACCCCCTGCCAATGGAGGAACTATGGCTATGATATCCCTAACAAACTAGATATCCAATTGATACTTGGTGTAGTGGTTAAGTGTGCGGACTCTAATCTGGGAGGACCGGGTTTGATTCCCCACTCCTCCACTTGCACCTGCTGGATGACCTTGGGCAAGCTGTAGTTCTGATAAGAGCTGTTCTTGAAAAGGCAGTTTCTGTCAAGAGCTCTCTCAGCCCCACCTACCTCACAGGGTGTCTGCTGTGGGGAGGGGAAGGGAAAGGCATTTGTCAGCCGCTCTGAGACTCCTTTGGGTAGTGAAGGGTGGAGTATAAATCCAATCTCTTCTTCTCTTCTTCTCTTCTTCTACTATAAAACCTCCAATGATGAAGAAATCTGCCACCTCACATTTACTTTCCTAGTGCGGACGGGGTGCAAACAACTCCACAGATTGCAAAACCAAGTTTGCTATTCTGTTTAAACAAAAATCTTATGACAGGAATTATATTTTCCTTTCCCCCATCACTACCTCACAGGGTGTCTGCTGTGGGGAGGGGAAGGGAAAGGCATTTGTCAGCCGCTCTGAGACTCCTTTGGGTAGTGAAGGGTGGAGTATAAATCCAATCTCTTCTTCTCTTCTTCTCTTCTTCTACTATAAAACCTCCAATGATGAAGAAATCTGCCACCTCACATTTACTTTCCTAGTGCGGACGGGGTGCAAACAACTCAACAGATTGCAAAACCAAGTTTGCTATTCTGTTTAAACAAAAATCTTATGACAGGAATTATATTTTCCTTTCCCCCATCACTCCCCCCCCCTTTCTATCACCAGCATCATTTTATGGTCTTACATAGCTGGCTCTAAAAGGGTGAGGGAATTCATGGCAGCTTAGTAGAACCTCCAGGCTCAGAGGTAGTTTTCTGACTGAGACCAGGTGCTGGAGGGAGGCAGCAACACATGTAGAAGGTTGGTGGGTAGCTGTCTGGGCTTAGGAAAAGGATGGGGGGGTGATGAGCAATACTCCCTCTAAGCTGTGGAGTCTTGTGAGCAAAAATCCTACTTTGTGAGCTACTGGCATTACAGCTGGGAGTGAGCAATTTGGCTGCTGCATCAGTTAGTCTGCTCTGGAGCCCTCCTTCCTGAGCTAAGACAAAAATGTGTGAGCCGGAGGCTAAAAAACTGTGGGCTAGCTCACACTAAGTCAGCTTAGAGGGAACACTGGTGATGAGATGGTCCATCTGTCTGACTTGGTTAGGCTCTCCTTTTACCCCCTGAGGTTGTGATGTGACATTGGTTGTGGATGATTTTTCTCGGAGGGTCAAGAGAAAATTGCTCTTTGAGTCTGCAGGGTGGATAGGAGGTGCTCCAACAATTGGGGTCTTAAATTATTATAGTGGGGAGGGGCCATGGCTCAGAGGCAGAGCATCTGCTCGGCATGCAGAAGGTCCCAAGTTCAATACCCAACCATTCCAATTAAAGGACCAGGTAGTACATGATAGAAGCTGCGGTGGCTCAAGTGGTTAAGACGCTGAACTGCAGGCTGTGGAAGGTTGGTAGTTCAGCAGTTCGAGACCCGAGTGTGCCGCATGACGGAGTGAGCTCCCGTCTCTAGTTCCAGCTCCTGCCAACCTAGCCGTTCGAAAGCAAGAAATTGCAAGTAGATAAATAGGTACCACTTCAGTGGGAAGGTAATAGCGTTCCGTGCGCCTTGGCATCCGTGCGCCTTGGCGGGGGGGGGAGGAGGAAGAAGGAGGAGGAGGAGGAAGGAGGAAGGAGGAGGAGGAGGAGGAAGAGGAGGAGGAAGAAGAAGAAGAAGAGATTGGATTCATGTGGCATGCCGGCCACATGACCACGGAAATGTCTTCGGACAGCACTGGCTCTTCGGCTTTGAAACGGAGATGAGCACCGCAACCCTAGAGTCGGACTCGACTGGCTTTCGAGCAAGGGAACCTTTACCTTTACCTTTTAGTACATGATGCGAAAGACCTGGGGAGCAGCTGCCAGTCAGAGTAGACAATACTGACTTAAACAGCCGGATGGTCTGATGATTCAGTATAAAGCAGCTTCATGTGTTTGTTTAGGGGTGGGAGGTCAAGAAAGGGAATTCTTCTAAGCTACGCTGAGCCACTAGGCATGGGTGGTGGTCCATTGTCTTCCCTTCTGTCAGTGGTACTCTCACCCGTTTCCTCCTATGTGAGTATCGGCAGCACAGGCGTCTTCCTTGGCTCCTGATCTTTGGCTGAAATTGTACCTCACTAATATAGGAAACAGGAGCTGCGGTGGCTCAAGAGGTTAAGACGCTGAACTGCAGGCTGTGGAAGGTCGGTAGTTCAGCAGTTCGAGACCCAGGGGTGCCGCATGACGGAGTGAGCTCCCATCTCTAGTTCCAGCTCCTGCCAACCTAGCAGTTCGAAAGCAAGAAATTGCAAGTAGATAAATAGGTACCCCTTCGGTGGGAAGGTAACGCCTTGGCATCCGTGTGCCTTGGTGTTCAGTCATGCCGGCCACATGACCACGGAAACGTCTTCGGCTTTGAAACGAAGATGAGCACCGCAACTCTAGAGTCAGATTCAACTGGCTTTCGAGCAAGGAAACCTTTACCTTTTTAATATAGGAAACAAAGAGGGCTGGAGCGCTTAGTATATTAGAGAGCCTGAATTAAGTAGGCTTGGACCAGAGGAACTTTTTAAAAGTTTGACCATAGCAGTCATTAAGATGATGCATGGGATAGAGCAGGTAGAGAAAGAGGTACTTTTCTCCCTTTCTCACAATACAAGAGCTTGTGGGCACTCCATGCAATTGCTGAGCAATCGGGTTAGAATGGATAAAAGGAAGTCCTTCTTCTCCCAAAAAGAGGAGAAGAAGAAGAGATTGGATTTATACCCCGCCCTTCACTAACCAAAGGTGTCTCAGAGCGGCTTACAAACTCCTTTCCCTTCTCCTACCCACAACAGACACCCTGGGAGGTAGGTGGGGCTGAGAGAGCTCTGACAGGAACTGCTCTTTTTCAAGAACAGCTGTGCCAGAACTATGGCTTGCCCAAGGTCATCCAGCAGCTGCAAGTGGAGGAGTGGGGGAATCAAACCCGGTTCTCCCAGATTAGAGTCCGCGCACTTAACCACTACACCAAACTGGATTAACACATGGAATTCACTGTCACAGGAGGTGGCGGCAGCAACAGGCATGGACAGCTTCAAGAGGGAATTAGATAAGCATATGGAGCAGAGGTCCATCAGTGGCTATAGCCACTAGGGATAGACAGGGACTCTGGGGCGAGTGATGCTCTGTCTTCTTGGTGCTGAGGGGGGGGCAACAGTGGGAGGGCTTCTGGTGTCCTGGCCCCATTGCTGGACCTCCTGAGGGCACCTGGTCTTTTTGGCCACTGTCTGCCACAGAGTGTTGGACTGGAGGGGCCATTGGCCTGATCCAACACTGGCTTCTCTTATGTTCTTAACCCGCTAACAGTCTCAAGAGACTGGATCTGGCTGCCTGGCGGGGAATTAAAAACAGCTTTAAACATGATTTTTAATTATTATTTTTAAACTCTGAGACACCTTTGCGTAGTGAAGGGCGGGGTATAAATCCAATCTCCTCTTCTTCTTTTACCTCATAGGGTGTCTCTTGTGGGGAGGGGAAGGGAAAGGTGTTTGTCAGCCGCTCTGAGACACCTTTGGGCAGTGAAGGGGGGGTATAAATCCAATCTCTTCTTCTTCTTCTTTTACCTCACAGGGTGTCTGTTGTGGGGAGGGGAAGGGAAAGGAGTTTGTCAGCCACTCTGAGACACCTTTGGGTAGTGAAGGGGGGTATACATCCAATCTCTTCTTCTTCTTTTACCTCACAGGGTGCCTGTTGTGGGGAGGGGAAGGGAAAGGAGTTTTTCAGCCGCTCTGAGACACCTCTGGGTAGTGAAGGGCGGGGGATAAATCCAATCTCCTCCTCCTCCTCCTCCTTTCGAGATCTGATGAGATCAGGCTTATACCTTGCCACCTTCCCTCTGAGACTGGAGATAAAGAGCTCCCAAATTTAAAAAGATAAGTTTGGTTTGCCATTGCCTTCCTCTACAGAGTCTTCCTTGGGGGTCTCCCATTCAAGAACTAACCAGGGCAGACCCTGCTTAGCTTCCAGGAGCCTGATTGGTGTAGTGGTTAAGTATGCGGACTCTATTCTGGGAGAACCGGGTTTGATTCCCCACTCCTCCACTTGCACCTGCTGATGTGACCTTGGGCCAGTCACAAGCTCTGGCACAGCTGTTCCTGAAAGAGCCGTTTCTGTCAGAGTTCTCTCAGCCCCACCCACCTCCCAGGGTGTCTGTTGTG
>NW_015176067.1:118314-119935 GCF_001447785.1 Gekko japonicus | reverse complement strand
TTAGCCACAAGGTTTAGATAGGGGCTCTAGGGCAAGTGATGCTCTGTCATCTTGGTGCTTGGGGGGGGTCAACAGTGGGAGGGCTTCTAGTGTCCTGGCCCCACTGGTGGACCTCCTGATGGCACCTGGTATTTCTGGCCACTGTGTGACACAGAGTGTTGGACTGGATGGGCCTTTGGCCTGATCCAACATTGGCATCTCTTATGTTCTTATGTTCTCTCTCGCCTCTGATCCAGGAGGGCTGCTGGTAATACAGTCTTAAAATAGGACAGTCTTTTCATAGAAATAGTCTCACAATACGGCCCCTGTGTCTCTCCCAGAGAAGAATGCATTTGTCTGATGTAGCCCAAAGGGCACTTTGCCACTGTGGGAACACATGAAGCTCACTTCTATGGCAACGAAGACCAGTTTTCTGGGCTTGCTCCGTAACTGGAAATGCCGGAAACTGAGCCGGGGACGTAGTGTCTGCAAAGCATGGACCATGCACCAGAGTGAGCTGTTGCTCAGCCCAATAGCCTGCAAATATAATAATTGGCAGAAATACTGTTAGTTATCTCCAGGGGTCATTTCCTGCGGGAGCACACAGGAGTGGAGCTCCGGCAGTAAGGAGCCCACGGGGCGGGCACATGCAATAAGCCCAGCCCCCTGCTACCAGCAGCAGCTGGGCCACGAGGAGGCGGCCCCTTTAAGACCAAGCTTTTATTCAGGTACAAGCTCTCCCTCCTCTGTGAGAGCAGATCTGTATGTCCCCCCCCCCAATAGCTAGCCATCCAAAACAGTCCAGTGGAGCCTGAGCGGTGGGTGTTGCCTTCTGACACGCTTCCGGTGATGTCAGGGGGTGTGGCATATGCAAATAAGTTATGCAAATAAGTTATGCTAATGAGCTCCTGCTCCTCTTTTTCTATGAAATGACCCCTGGTTATCTCAGTAAGGTCAATTAATCAGAGCAGGGAAGTACCTCTGTGCAGGAATAGAGATCGGATATTCTGGACCCATTCCGCTGGCAGTGGTCCTTTCCCCCAGCATCAAGAGCCTTCTACTGACAAAACGTACTAGAGGAAAGGGCTAAATCAGGACCAGTATTGCCCACTCAGACTGGCAGCAGCTCTCCTGGGTCTCAGGCAGAGGTCAAGACCAGTATTGCCCACTCAGACTGGCAGCAGCTCTCCAGGGTCTTAGGAAGAGGTCAAGACCAGTATTGCCCACTCAGACCGGCAGCAGCTCTCCAGGGTCTCAGGCCGAGGTCAAGACCAGTATTTCCTTTGATCTAATTTTGAGGGCTTCTGTATACAAGTATCCTTTTAAACAAATATCCACTAAAGGATTGAAGCCGGTCTCGGGTTTGGTCCCCCGTAGAGGACACTTTATTAGCGTCCCATAACAAAGCATCCATTGTCTCCAACGGAATTGATCTCTGCACTCTGGAAATGAGCTGTAATTCTGGGGGATCCCCGGGTCCAGGGGTCATTTCCTGCGGGAGCGCACCGGAGCGGAGCTCCGACGGTAAGGAGCCCAGGTGGTGGGCACATGTAACAAGCCCCACCCCCTGCTCCCAGTAGTCCTCAGAGCAAGAAGCAGCCAGGTAAGTTGCAGAGCTCCCCCCCCCCCCGCCGCCTCTCCG
>NW_015176067.1:111025-117975 GCF_001447785.1 Gekko japonicus | reverse complement strand
AGGACAGATCTGTGCATCCCCCCCCCCAATAGCTAGCAATCCAAAACAGTCCAGTGGAGCCTGAGTGGTGGGTGTTGCCTTCTGACACACTTCCGGTGATGTCAGGGGGTGTGGCATATGCAAATAAGTTATGCTAATGAATTATGCTAATGAGTTATGCTAAGCAGCTCCTGCACCTCTTTTTCTACGAGATGACCCCTGCCCGGGTCCCACCTGGAGGCTGTCCTCCCGGGGGGGGGGGCAGAAGGTTATTCTTCCAGGGCTGGGAAATAACTCCAATTCCGTGTCCTCCTTCTAGGTACCGAAGAGACCATGATGGTCAGGGTGATTTCGGCCGCCTTGTTCCTCATCTTGCTCTTCCTCCCACCCAAGTGCTGCTTCCCCTTGGAGTGGCCACGGCCGGCCCCGCCTCACTTCACCCCTTTCAGCGGCTCCAAGTGGGGTGCCGGGCCCAGCCCCTGGGAGTGGGGGGACGAGCCCTCGATACCTCCGGCCAGCCCCGCGGACCAACTCCTCCCGAGTCAGAGGCCCCTCCAGTCCTGCAAGCCACCGGGGGCTGTCGCCTCCTTCCCCCGGCAGCAGAGAGCCGGTCGCTCGGCCCCCTCCTCCAAGAGGCGTGAGGGGCGCCCCAACTCCCTGGACTTGACCTTCCACCTCCTGCGCGAGTTCCTGGAGATGTCGCGGGAGGAGAGACTGGCCCAGAAGGCGCGGAGCAACAAAATCCTGCTGCAGAATATAGGCAAATGAGGGGGCGGGGCCTGGGGAAAGGGGAGGAGCTGGCTTCTCATTGTCAAGTCCAACATTTCTTCTTGTGGCGGTGCAGTTGGTGGGGCGGGGGGGAGGGGAGAAGGGGGGGTGTCCTGAACTTGAGCCAGGTACAAGGGTTTCCTCCAGAGACAGAGCTGCCAGCCCCCCCCCTGAACACTGACAGAGGGTAGGGTTGCCATCTCCAGGCTGGAAAACTCCTGGAGATTTGGGGGTGGAGCCCGGGGAGGACAGGGACCTCAGTGGGGTACGATACCATAGAGTCCACCCTCCAAAGCATCCCTTTTCCTCCAGGGGAACTGATCTCTGTCGTCTGGAGATGAGCTGTAATTTCAGGGGATCCCCTGGTCCCACCTGGAGGCTGGCATCCCTGGACCAGAGCTCAAATTCCTGGAGATTTGGGGGGGCAGGGGTTGGGGAGGAAGAGAACCGAGCATGGGATAATGTCACAGGGCCTGCCCTCCAAAGCAGCCATTTTCTCCCGAGGAACCAGGCCAATCGCTAGGGTTTTATTTTCGGGGGTTGAAATTTTTAAGGGGGTTTCAAGGAGCGTGCGCCTTAAAAAAAAAATTGTAAAAAGAAAGATTTTAAAAGCATTTTGAGGACAAATTCCGGGGGGGGCTGTGCCTTTAAGTAAGGGGGCCTTTAAGTAAGGGAGCCCCGAATAGCCCCACTGTAGCTACAGGCCTGAGGGCAACCGATCTCTGTAGGCTGGAGACCGGTTGTAATGCTGGGGGATCCCCAGGTCCCACCTGGAGACTGGCAATCCTAGAATGACCCGTTCAGAAGGTTATCTGTGTCTGAAGCTTTTGTCCCAGTGACGAAACAGGAACATTTTTGGGCCAGAACTTCCATGACGCTTTTTATTTATGTACTTATCCAGTGTCACGGAGGTATCCAGGTCTTTACTGACTGACATACACCCAAAAGAGTTGAAATAATAAAGCAGGGGTCCCCGGCCTGGGGGCACCTCTGCAATTCCAACATGGCGTGGTGGGTGCAGCCACAAAATGGCTACCGAGAAACGGCTGCCGCAGGAGGCGGAGACAGTCACAAAATGGCTGCCGCAGGAGGCGGAGACAGCCACAAAATGGCTGCCACGAAACGGCTGCCGCAGGAGGCGGAGACAGCCACAAAATGGCTGCCACGAAACGGCTGCTGCAGGAGGCGGAGCCAGCCACAAAATGGCTGCCACAGCTTCCTTTCAGTCTCACAGAGAAGACCTTTGGGCCGCATTGGCAGCTCTTTCCATAGGAATAGGGTGGCCAAGCCGCGGCGGGGGATCTGCACGTCTTCACAGGACCCCTGCCGCGGGGGACAGCGATATGCGTTGCACCGCCGTCGCCAGGATGTGATGCTACGCGTCGCTCTGGCAACGGCTCTGGCAACAGGACTCCAAACAGCCCCGTTGCCAGAGCGACGCGTAGCGTCACATCCTGGCGACGGCGGTGCAACGCATATCGCTGTCCCCCGCGGCAGGGATCCTGTGAAGATGTGGCAGCCCTACATAGTAATGTTTGTAAAAACCTGGCCAGCTACTCAAATTCCCAACGGCCAATCAGGAGACTTGATGGCACCGGAAAAGGTGTCGGCAGGTGTCGTGGTGCCCTTGGGAATCCCTAGTCTGAATCAGGGGAAGGGGGGGACAGTAAAGGGGAAGGCATAAGGGAATGAAGACGGGCACAACCAGCAGTTTTGAGCTATGTCGACCATCTGCCCATATTGCCTAAATTATTTACTCCAGTGGTGTTCATGCGAAGGTTCACAGATAGCCAAAGTCACTAATACCCTCAACCAGAATAGCCATACTTTCTTGCCAAGGTAAACCTGCAAAACCAGTGTCAAAACTACCCAGTGATTCCCTGCGTTGGTAAATACGCAGGCCCAGCGGTCAGAGTCCTCTCACACACACGGAGCGGCCTCTGGCTGAATCAGACCATGAGTCCATCACGTTCAGTCTCTGCGATCCAGTTTGGTGTAGTGGCTAAGAGCAGCAGACTCTAATCTGAGAGAACCGGGTTTGATTCCCCACTGCTCCCCATGCAGCTGCTGGGCGACCTTGGTCCAGTCACAAGTTCTCTCAGGGGCAGTTTTCGAGAGAGCTCTCTCAGCCCCACCTAACCTCACAGGGTGTCTGTTGTGGGGAGGGGGAAGGGAAAGGAGATTGTAAGCCGCTCTGAGACGCCGAGTGAAGGGTGGGGTATAAATCCAATCTCCTCCCACTCCCCCTCCTCTTCTTCCTCTTCCTCCTCCACATGAGGCCAGCTGGGTGACCCTGGGTCAGTCACAGCTCTCTCAGAACTCTCTCAGCCCCAAAAATAAGTCTACCTTGCTGCCGAAAGAGCTAGAACTTAAGGCTGCCAGGCAATCTTCAGCTCTCCTGGCTATACTACGCACAATGCCATACGATAATTATTATTCAATTATTAGTCTGGTCTACTCAGACTGGCAGCTGCTCTCCAGGGTCTCAGGCAGAGGTTTTTCACATAATCTTCTACCTGCTCCATATAACTGGAGATGCTGGGGATTGAACCTGGGACCTCCTGGCTGCCAAGCAGAGGCCCTGGCCACTGAGCCATGGCTCCTCCCCACAGCTGTCCAGGGTCTCAGGCAGAGGTCTTTCACATCACCTACAATGTTCCCTCTAAGCCATGGAGTCTTGTGAGCAACAATTCTACTTTGTGAGCTACTGGCATTAAAGTTGTGAGCCAGAGATCCGGCTACTCCATAAATTAGTTTGCTTTGGAGCCATCCTTCCTGAGCCAAGACAGAAATGTGTGAGCCAGAGGCTAAAAAACTGTGAGCTAGCTCACACTAACTCAGCTTAGAGGGAACACTGCCTACAACTGGACCCTTTCAACTGGAGACGCCGGGGACTGAACCTGGGACCTTCTGCATGCTAAACAGATGTTCTGCCCCTATACCATGGCTCCTCCCTTACAGAGTAATATAAATCGAGATGCAAACTGGGTATCTTTAAGCCTGTCATTCTCTGCCAGCCTAACCTACCTCACAGGGTTGTTGTGAGGATGAAATGGAGGGGGGGATTCTGAGGTCCTCGGAAGAAGGAGAGGATTCAAATGGACTGACGTGTGGATTTGAGCTTCTTTCCAAAGCAATGGAATTGATCACAGAAGCGAAGTCCCTCCAACTGCCCGTCATCACGCCTGCAACCGGATCCTGCCCCAATTGTACAGCTGCTGTCCGTGTTGTGCCACTCTATGAGCCCCGGCTTCCTAATCCGGCTCCCGGATCCCCTTCTGCGATCCTAGCAAATTGTGAGTGTTAAAAAAGTGCAAGACCCTCCCCGCTTTTCTCATCGGCCTCTGTCGTGCACGGCCAGTGGTTCAAACAAACCTCCCGATCCAGACGTGGTCCGATGTGCATTCGCCCTCGCTCTCCGACCACCGGACGCAACCACCAGACTCAGCCGTGTACGTGGAAGTGTTCAGAATAAAAGTTTTATTTTAATACGTCTGCTGCCTTCCAAAGCTGGGCTTAGCCACCCTTCCTCCCATTCAAATAGCACATTCTGGGAAAGAAAGAATACTGATGGGGAAATACGGGGATACGAGTTCTGGATTCGAGTCCAGAAGCACCTTAGAGACATAAAAACATAAGAACATCAGAAGAGCTCTACTGGATCAGACCAGTGGTCCATCCAGTCAAGCATCCTGTCTCACACAATGGCCAACCAGTTCCTGTAGAGGGCCAACAACAGGGCACAGAGGCCGAGGCCTTCCTAAGAACATAAGAAGAGCCTTGCTGGATCAGACCAGTGGTCCATCCAGTCCAGCATACTGTCTCACACAGTAGCCAACCAGTTCCTCTGGAGGGCCAACAACAGGGCATAGAGGCCAAGGCCTTCCCCTGACATTGCCTCCTGACTCTGGGATCCAGAGGATTAGTGCCTCTGAATGTGGAGGTTCCCCTCAGCCACCATGGCTAGTAGATACTGATAGACCTATCTTACATGAATTCCCTTTTAAAGCTGTCTGTGCTTGTGGCCATCACTACGTCCTCTGGCAGACCATCTAGATTTTGGTGGAGTATGAGCTATCAAGAGACATTGCTCCCTTCATCAGATACAAGTCAGAATGGAGATCCCTGAGACCTTAAATCCCATTCGGAAGGTGAGAAGGGTATTACAATGCAGGAGTCAGGATGCAGAAGTATAAGACAAAGGGGAATCAGTTTGATTATAGTACAGGAGAAATGCTTAAGTGCAGAAGCCTTGTGTCCAGATCAAGGGAGGTGGTAGTTCCACTCTGTTCTGCTATGGTCAGGCCTCCCCTGGAGTCCTGTGTCCACTTTTGGGCACCACATTTTAGGAAGGGTGTTGACAAGCTCGAGCATGTCCAGAAGAGGGCAACCAGGATGGCGAGAGGGTTGGAATCCAAGTCTTATGGGGGAAGGCTGAAAGAGTTGGGTATGTTTAGCCTGGGCAAGAGAAGGCTTAGAGGGGACATGATTGCAGTCTTCAAGTGTTTGAAGGGCTGTCAAGTAGAAGATGGAGTGGATCTATTCTCTCTTGCTCCGGATTGCAAGACTAGATCTAATGGATGGAAATGACAAGGGAGTCGTTACCGGCTAAATATCAGGAGAAACGTCCTAACTGTCAGAGTGGTTGAGCAGTGGAACAGTCTGCCTCAGGAGGTGGTGGATGCTCCTTCACTGGATGTTTTCAAGCGAAGCCTGGACGACCATCTTTCGGGTATGTTGTAGGGCAGGAACTCATTAGCATAATAGGCCACATCCAACAGCAGAGACCTATTAGCATATTAGGCCACATCCCTGACAGCACAGCTCATTAGGATATTAGGCCACACCCCACATGTTACCAGAAGTGTGGTCATCCAACCACACCCACCTTTTGCTTCTTATTCTGTTTACTTTGTTGTCAAAACCCAGGGCTTTTTTTGTAGCAGGAACTTCTTTGCATGTTAGGCCACACACCCCAATGTAGCCAATCCTAATGAGTGTCTGCTGTTAAGTGTGGCCTATTATGCTAATGAGTTCCTGCTGGGTGTGGCCAACTCAGAAGCCAGCTGGAACGCCGTTCCTGTGCGTTCCTGCCCCAAAATAGCCCTGCGTAGGGCTATCTTTCAGCTATGCTCCTGCAGAGTGCAGGGGGTTGGACTAGATGACCTGCAAGGTCCCTCCCAACTCTAACATTCTATGATTCTATGAAATTAGCATCTTTGACTTTGGAAAGCTCCTACTCCCAAAATCTTGCTGGTCTCCAAGGTGCCCACTGGACATGAATCTGGTTCTTCTTGTGCAGACGGACACGGCTACCTTCTCTGAAACGATGGCGTCAAAGTTATCAGAGGTGTCAACCGATAATACTTAGAGGTTTCAGAAGGTGCGAGAGGAAGATGGGAGTGAAGGGGAGGAAGATGAGAAAGAAGAATTTGGGAGGCGGAGGGGATTTCCTCACTGGATCGAGTCATCTGGAGCTCTAGTCTTCCAACCCCGTTATGGTGCTGTGTCTTCTTTGCACCTCCTTCTTCCTCGTTACACACGGTGGGCTGGATGAGGCTCACTGGTCTTCTAGGGGCCGGCAGATGGTAGAATGGGGTTGGACCTAATTGTCAAGAGAAGAGAGAGCCAAGCATTGTAAAGAAGAATGTAAGAATACCAAGTTGTGTAGAAAGGCGGGCAAACTCTCAAGGGGATGGGCGGCAGTTAGTCGGTCAGTTTTTATCTGGTGCATCACCAGCACAATTCAGTTAAAACAGTTTAAAATCTCTAGGGTTCATTCATAAAATATTTATAAATCAATCTGCACTCATATCAGCCTTATCTGGGACTCTTTGGTTAAACCACATATAAATACTTATAGATTACATTAGAGACAAATAAAATGAAATTCATCCAACGGGCTTCCTATTTCGTCTGCTTCAGTCCTTCACTTGATCCTTACGAATTCTATAAGCTATTGACCAGAAACCTGGCCCAAATCAGAGAGAGCTGAGGATTGGAATCAAATAGAAATTCCTTGCTCATCTCCGTATCTGGGTAGCCAAGGAAATTTCCTAATGCCAGTTTGGTGTTGTGGTTAAGTGCGCGGACTCTAATCTGGGAGAACCGGGTTTGATTCCCCACTCCTCCACTTGCACCTGGCTGGATGACCGTGGGCAAGCCATAGTTCTGACAAGAGTTCTTCTTGAAAAAAGAGCCGT
>NW_015176067.1:107477-110609 GCF_001447785.1 Gekko japonicus | reverse complement strand
TCCTCCTCCTCCTCCTCCTCCTCCTCCTCTTCTTCTTCTTCTTCTTCTTCTTCTTCTTCTTCTTCTTCTTCTTCTTCTTCTTCTTCTTCTTCTTCTTCTTCTTCTGTGGGTTGGAGAAACTCTACTCGAATTTCTTTATAGTACACACAGTGTTCCCTCTAAGCTGTGGAATCTTGTGAGCAAAAATTCAACTTTGTGAGCAACTGGCATTAAAGTTGTGGGTGAGTGACTTGGCTACTGCACAAATGTTTGCTTTGGAGCCATCCTTTCTGAGCGAAGACAAAAATGTGTGAGCTGGAGGCTAAAAAACTGTGAGCTAGCTCACACTAACTCAGCTTAGAGGGAACATTGCGACACAATGCAACAATCTGTGCTCCGTTGTCTCTGCTTTTCCTGAACCACAAGGACATATCCGCTGTGTCGCTGGCACCTTTTTATACCAGCCTTCTACTACTGCTGATGGGAAAATATTGCACCTGGCCATAGAAAAAGCCCTGCAATAAGATGGAATTTCTAGGAGTGATAAATAAGTCGCTGGGGTGACCACATATCTTATTTCCTGGGGAGCCAGAAAGGTCGGCACCATGACGATCTCACTCTGCCTTTCAGTATCAAATATTCTTTGTTTGACTATGGCCTTTGCCTGGGCTAAAGGCTTTATCTGAAGGGACTCTGATGACAACCCAAGCAAAAGTTCAGAGAAGATGTGTTAGGGTTATTGGGGAGTGGATTCTTTGCTCTTGGATCGAGCCCCGAGAGGACTCCGGGCCCAGCCCAATCTGAAACTCACCATAATACCCTCCGCTGTTCTTGCTTCTGCCGGCACCACCCCACATTTCCCCTGCCGCTTACAGAAATGAGAGGGACAGCAGGGTGGGATTCAGGGAAGACTGTGACGAGAAAAGTCCTGGATGCTACTGAGCATGCTCGTTGCAACAGTCCGGGATGCTGAATCCGGGATTGTGTACTCTTGGGGTTGCTTGGGGTTGCCAACTACCTCTGAACATCTCTTCCCTTCAAAACCCTTTGAGGGGTTGCCATAAGCTGGCGGTGATTGGATGCCCCCCCAAAAAAGACTACAGAAACTACCATTTTCCCCACACACTTGTTTCACTCACTGTCGCACTGCATCACGGTTTAGTGTGGAAACAAGCCAATGAACTGGAGAAGACATTTTCACTGCTTCGAACAGATCTGGGTGGGAGGGGTTACCACTAGAGATGGGCACGAACCGGCTGACGAACTAAAGTTCACATGGGCAGTTTGTGATGTAAAATTCATGATGTAAAATTCGCAAACGAAAGAACCACTGTGAACTTTCACGAATCTTGATGCATTGTGGCAGTTCGTGGCGGTTCACGAAGAGCAGAAAGCAGGGGTTTGGTTTAAATGGCTGGGAGCCATTTTAAGGCTGTGCTTTCGGCTCCCCGCAGCTTATGGCCCCCTGCTTTCTGCTCCCTGTAGCTTTTCGCGGGGAGCAGAAAGCAGGGGTTAAACTTTACATGGCACATGAAACAATATGAACCGGGACAGTTCATGAACCAACCTCCCCATTCACATGGGTTTGAGGTTTGGTTCATGGTTCAGCCACAAAAATTCAGTTCGTGCCCATCCCTAGTTATCACTGGTGTTAAATCAGGAGGCCAGGGGCATGGAATGGGTTCAAATAACAGCAGTAGAAGAATATCGTGAAATTGCACAGTGTTTGATACGACTAATAATTAAGTGCCTTCAAGTTGCAACCGACTCATAGAAACCCCAGGGCCATGAGTTTTTCAAGCCAAGAGACACAGAGAGGTGGTTCGCCATTGCCTGCCTCTGCGTAGCAACCCTGGGCTTCCTAGGTGGTCTCCCACCCAAGTAGCAACCAGGGCATACTCTGCTTAGCTGCCTTTCTCCGTGAGTTTGGCAGCCATGTTATCAACTCAGTCCTGCTGTAGAGGGTCTGTTTGCTCCATTAGCTCTTTAATTTCTTGAAGGAGGGTCAGTTTATGCTAGATGTTTAAACCCTTCAGGACATCTGGTTTCTATAATGGCTAAATTTCCCTCTGGTTTAAATGGCTGGCAGCCATTTAAGCCTGTGCTTTCTGCTCCCCGCAGCTTATGGCCCCTGCTTTCTGCTCCCTGTGGCTTTGCACGGGGAGCAGAAAGCAGGGGTTAAACTTTACATGGCTCATGAAACAATATGAACCGGGACAGTTCATGAACCAACCTCCTCGTTCACATGGGTTCAAGGTTTGGTTCGTGGTTCAGCCACAAAAATTCAGTTTGTATTTCAGTGGCTTTTCAGGCATCTAGGTGTGGAGCCCTCCGATCCAGCACCCGCCATGATCCGGTTCAGTTCTGCCCCCTATTTTACTGGAATTTTGTGATCCTGCTTAGTTTCCAAGATCTGACAAGACAGGGCTATCCTGGGCTATCCAGGTCAGGGTAGATCCACAGTGGTGGTTTGCCATTGCCTGCCTCTGCGTGGCAACCCTAGGCTTTCTTGGTGGTCTCCTATCCAAGTACGAATGAGAATTTACCCTGCTTAGCTTCTGAGATCTGACAAGAACAAGCTGGCTGGGCCTTCCAGGTCAAGGCAAGAGACGAACAGAGGCGGTTGGCCATGGCCTCCCTCTGCGTAGCAACCCTGGGCTCCCTCAGTGGTCTCCCATCCAAGGCCGACCCTGCTTAGCTTCTGAGATTGGACGAGCTCTGGGCTATTCACAAAAGAATCCGGAACACCTCCCCACAGCAGACTCCATGAAGGCAACATGGAATCTGGCGAGCCTGCCGGACGTTTTGCAAATCTCTTGCAACGTACGCAGCTTCACATCGTTTTGGGCAAGTCTGTAAAACTTGACAGCTAGCCCGTTCTAACCACAACTGAAGATGAATGTCTTTTGCATCCCCCCCCTCCTGTCACAATGGTTTCCTCTTACTACATTGATCCAGGAAATAGTGTGTGTTTTGTTTTTCTTGACTGCCTTGTGGAATCTCAAGTTAAAGGCTAAACGGCCTTGTTGCCAAACAAAGATGGCCACCTTTGGGGCACAATATTCGACTGGTTAGGTGGTAGAGCCTTCCTTCCTTCCTTCCTTCCTTCCTTCCTTCCTTCCTTCCTTCCTTCCTTCCTTCCTTCCTTCCTTC
>NW_015176067.1:105701-106617 GCF_001447785.1 Gekko japonicus | reverse complement strand
TCTTCCGTCCCTCCTTCCTCCCTTCCTTCCTTCCGTCTCTCCCTCTTTCCTTCCTTCCTTCCGTCTCTCCCTCTTTCCTTCCTTCCTTCCTTCCTTCTCTCCTTCTTTCCTTCTTTCCTTCTTTCCTTCTTTCCTTCTTTCCTTCCTTCCTTCCTTCCTTCCTTCCTTCCTTCCTTCCTTCCTTCCTTCCTTCCTTCCTATGACCTACAGGTGTTCCTGAACTCAAAACTTGATCTTCAACTGTAGACCAACACGGCTACCCCCCTGTAAATCAAAACTTTCCAGAGCACATGCTAAAGAAATAAGATGATATGAGAATACACATCATTCTCATCCTTCCAGCAAAAAGCCTCAGTGGTCGGACCTTAGGTTGAACTCTACATCGTGAGTGAAGAACAAAGGAAGGACAATTCCTCCATGACGCAGGTCTGGAAAGGGTGGGAGAGGGAGCAATTGTGTTTCTCAGACGGGGGCACTCCAGCGGCTGAATTGTTGAGGCTGGCCCCCTATATCAGAGGCGCTTTCATTTCCCCCTCTATTGAGAAGCGCACGTTTCACAGCTTCCTTGGAGCAGAAGACTTTGAAGAGGCTCTGAACAATGAGCTCTGCGCACTAATCTCCATGCTAATGAGGTGTGGGCATCTTCACTGAATGGCATTTCTGGGCCTCACAAAAGATTCCACCAGATAAATTATGTATGATAGACGTAAAACCCGAGGTTTAATATGCAAACCCACAACAGCACGTTTCAGAAAGAAAGAAAGAAAGAAAGAAAGAAAGAAAGAAAGAAAGAAAGAGCGTGAGAGAGAGACAGTGAGTGAGAGAGAGAGAAAGAGAGAGAGAGAGAAAGAGAGAGAGAGAGAAATAAAGAGAGAGAGATAACAGAGACAGAAAGAAAGGACAGAAAGAAAGAAAG
>NW_015176067.1:103685-105298 GCF_001447785.1 Gekko japonicus | reverse complement strand
GGAAGGAAGGAAGGAAGGAAGGAAGGAAGGAAGGGGAGATTGGATTTATACCCTGCCCTTCACTACTCGAAGGAGTCTCAGAGCGGCTTACAATCTCCTTTCCCTTCCTCTCCCCACAACAGACACCCTGTAAGGTAGGTGGGGCTGAGAGAAGGAAGGAAGGAAGGAAGGAAGGAAGGAAGGAAGGAAGGAAGGAAGGAAGGAAGGAAGGAAGGAAGGAAGGAAGGATCGACTGCGCTAGTCCTGACCTGGATGGCCCAGGCGAGCGCTGTCTGACCCAGTGTGCGCACACACGAGAGCTTATACCCAGGATTAAACTTGCTGGTCTTAAAGGTGCCGCTGGACTCCAACTCTGTTTAGGTGGAAGAGAAGCGGGTCTTGGGCTTACCTTTGCCGCCGCGTCTGCCTTAATCATGCAGCCAAAGGGTGGGATTGAACCAGCTGCTGAGGAGCGGCTCGATGATCTCTTCATTCCTCCCACTGTCGGCAGCCGGATCGGAGGCTGGACCCTGGAACAGCAGAATGGCCTCAGAGAGGGGTCAGGAAGCCTTCCCCGAGGCAGCAAGCCGGAGGGAGAGCGTTAACGATGGCGCAGGAGAGCAACGCATGGCCCAGGAGGGAACCACATCTGGACATACACATGATCATATGAAGCTGCCCTATATTGAACCAGCAGGCTATTGGTCCACCAAGGTCAGTATTGTCTACTCCGACTGGCAGCAGCTCTCCGGGGTCTCCGGCTGAGGACTTTCACATCACCTGATCTTTTTAACTGGAGACAACCGAGGATCGAACCCGGGACCTTCCGTGTGCTCTGCCACTGAGCCACGCCCCCCTTCCTAAAGAGAAATTGGTTTATCAAAATCTATGAAGGTCAGTATTGCCTACTCTGACCGGCAGCGGCTCTCCAGGGTCAGGCAGAGAGGTCTTTTCACATCACCTACTGCCCCAAACTTTCTCCTCCCCCCGGCAGCGTCAGCAAGGCTTTGCCAGCCCGCCAAGCTTTCCCCTTTCCCCCTCAGCAGCAGCGGCGGTGAGGCCTCGCCAGCCCGCCGAAATTTGTCCTCCCCCCCCCCACCGGTGGCGAGGCCTCATCTGTGGTGTGGTAAGCTGTGGTGGAGTCTTGTGAGCAAAAATTCTACTTTGTGAGCTACTGACATGAAAGTTGTGAGCGAGTGATTTGGCTACTGAATAAATTAGTTTGCTCTGGAGTCATCCTCCCTGGGCTGAGACAAATATGTGTTAGCTGGAGGCTAAAAAAACTGTGAGCTAGCTCACACTAGCTCAGTTTAGAGGGAACACTGTAGATGTTCTACCATTGTGCCACGGCCCCCCCACAACTCCTCTGGGGGCTCAAAAGGAGCCATGGAACAAAAGAGTACCTCGACCCCCTGAATACCTCTGCTGTTTACAGACATTTGGTTCAGTTCGGATGTAGTGCAAACCAGGGTTTAATGAACATAAGAACATGAGAACATAAGAGAAGCCAATGTTGGATCAGGCCAGTGGCCCATTGTTCAACACACTGTCACAGTGGCCAAAAAGACCAGGTGCCATCAGGAGGTCCACCAGTGGGGCCAGGACACTAGAAGCCCTCCCACTGTTGCCCCCCC
>NW_015176067.1:99416-103461 GCF_001447785.1 Gekko japonicus | reverse complement strand
CCTGTTGCCCCCCCCCCAGCACCAAGAAGACAGAGCATCCCTTGCCCCAGACTGAGAGTTCCTATCTATACCTTATGGCTAATAGCCACTGATGGACCTCTGCTCCATGTGTTGATCCAAATCCCTCTTGAAGCCGTCCATGCTTGTAGCCGCCACCCCCTCCTGTGACAGTGAATTCCTTTGATCCATTCTAACAGATAAATTAAGCTAACCACAGTTAATTGGCTGTGCAAATGCAGGCCACTTTGGTGTAGTGGTTAAGTGCACAGACTCTAATCTGGGAGAACTGGGTTTGATTCCCTACTCCTCCACTCGCAGATGCTGGATGACCTTGGGCAAGCCGTAGTTCTGTTGGAGCTGTCCTTGAAAAAGAGCAGTTTCTGTCAGAGCTCTTTCAGCCCTACCTACCTCACAGGGTGTCTGTTGGGGGGAGGGGGAGGGGAAGGAGTTTGTAAGCCTCTCTGAAACTCCTTTGGGTAGAGAAGGGCGGGGTATAAATCCAATCTCCTCCTCCATGGTTAGTTCAGGCCCATCAAACCAGGCTCGGAAGATGGGTTTGGAGGCCTGCAATGATAAGCGGGTGACTTTCCTGTGGGGCCTTTCCTGCAGTGGCTCAAGTGGTTAAGATGCTGAACTGCAGGCTGTGGAAGGTCGGTAAATTGCAAGTAGATAAATAGGTACCACTTTGGTGGGAAGGTAACAGCGTTCCGTGCGCCTTGGTGTTTAGTCATGCCGGCCACATGACCACGGAAACATCTTCGGACAGCGCTGGCTCTTCGGCTTTGAAACGGAGATGAGCACCGCAACCCTAGAGTCAGATTCGACTGGCTTTCGAGCAAGGGAACCTTTACCTTTACCTCTGCAGTCCCAAATGGCAGGACCTGCCAAAAAGCAGCCAAAATGCTGGAGGCTTGCAGGCGGATGTCTCCAACTGACTTGCGCCGCCAACTCCCCTTCGCGCGTTGCCAGAAAGTGCCGGGAAGTTTCGTTTCGCTCAGCTCAGAGCGCCGCACAATAACCCCCCCAAACTTTAACAATCAAAAGAGTGACTCGTTCAGGCAGCATTTTTAAGAGGGGGAGAACAGGGGGGCCGGGAACAGAATTACCAGAGCACCGTTTGCCAGGAGACGGGGCCAATGATCCCTCTAAGCTGTGGAGTCTTGTGAGCAACAATTCTACTTTCTGAGCTCCTGGCATGAAAGTTGTGAGCGAGCGATTTGGCTACTGCAGAAATTACTTTGCTCTGGAGCCCTCCTTCCTGAGCCAGGACAAAAATATGTGAGTCGGAGGCTAAAAAACTGTGAGCTAGCTCACACTAACTCAGCTTAGAGGGAACACTGGACAGGGCCCGAGCTCGTTTCTGAATCACACAAGCCCCCCTCTCCGAATCAGGCCACTGCCGCAAGTGTTCCCCATCTGGATGCCAACTATTGCCTGACGTGACGATGCAGAAGAAACTGTGAGTGCCGTTCTAAGCACATTCCCCCCCCCGGCGCTCAAATCCAATAGGCAGAAGAAAACGTGTAAAAGCGACAATTATTGCGGGCTCAGGGGAAGATGGAAGAGACCCGCTCTTAGAAATGGGGCCATTATGTGTTATCTGTGACCGGAAATCCATTACTGCAATTTTAACCTTCCCTGAGGCCACAGTTGCTCCTAGGACTGTGCCGGTTGCTAATGCGATATGAGCCAGATCCTTCAAGGGAAGGTACAGCAGTATAAACACCTCGGATGTCTGGCACCTGAGGACACCGTCTCAGATTTTGGCTAAGGGCAGGGCAAAGACATGCCTGAACGGGTGGGGTAAGAGAGACAGCAAGCGGCAAAGGCTTGTTCTTGGAGATATTCAAGAATAAAATCATCCCCAAACGTATATCAATGTGTTTTAAGAGCATTCGATACAATCTCCTTATTGGATATGAGAGAAGAAGAAGGGGGGGCGAGAAGGAGATTGGATTTATACCCTGCCCTTCACCACCTGAAAGAGTCTCAGAGTGGCTTACAGACACCTTTCCCTTCCCCACCCCACAAGAGACACCCTGGGAGGTAAGTAGGGCTGAGAGAGCTCTTTCGAGGGACTGCTCTTGAGAGAACAGCTCTGAGAGAACTTGTGACTGACCCAAGGACACACTGGCAGCTGTGTGTGGAGGAGTGGGGCAAGTGATGCTCTGTCTTCTTTGTGCTTGGGGAGGGTCAACAGTGGGAGGGCTTCTAGTGTCCTGGCCCCACTGCAGGACCTCCTGATGGCATCTGGTATTTGTGGTCACTGTGTGACACAGAGTGTTGGACTGGATGGGCCTTTGGCTGATCCAACATTGGCGTTTTCTTATGTTCTTATGAGTGGGAAGCCAAAGCCAGGTGGATAAGCAGACATATGGCAACCCCATAGGGTTTTCAAGGCAAGGATCTTCAGCGGTGGTTTGCCCCTGCCTGCCACTGCATAGCAACCCCAGTCTTCTTTGGTGGTCTCCCGTCTGATTCCTGCCCGTGGCTGACCCCTGCATAGCTCCCAAGCTCTGGTGGGACCACCTGCCTCTGTCTTTTCAAAGCTGAAAGACCAGTAAGCAGTTTGGTGTCGTGGTGAAGTGCGCGGACTCTAATCTGGGAGAACCGGGTTTGATTCCCTACTCCTCCACTCACACCCGGCTGGATGACTTTGGGCAAGCCACAGTTCTGATAAGAGCTGTTCTTGAAAAAGAGCCGTTTCTGTCAAGAGCTCTCTCAGCCCCACCTACCTCACAGGCAGTGCTCCCTCTAAGCTGTGGAGTCCTGTGAGCGAAAATTCCACTTTGTGAGCTACTACCATTAAAGTTGTGAGTGAGTGATCTGGCTACTGCATAAATTAGTTCTGGAGCCCTCCTTCCTGAGCGAAGACAAAAAGGTGTGAGCCGGAGGCTAAAAAACTGTGAGCTAGCTCACACTAACTCAGCTTAGAGGGAACATTGCTCACAGGGCATCTGTTGTGGGGAGGGGAAGGGAAAGGAGTTTGTAAGCCGCTCTGAGACACCTTCAGGTAGTGAAGTTGGTGCTTAAGAACATAAGAACATAAGAGACGCCAGTGTTGGATCAGGCCAAAGGCCCATCTAGTCCAACACTCTGTCACACAGTGGCCAAAAATACCAGGTGCTTGGCAGGGGCATCAACAGTGGGAGGGCTTCTAATGTCCTGGCCCCACTGCTGGACCTCCTGATGGCCCCTGGTCTTTTTGGCCACTGTGTGCCACAGAGTGTTGGACTGGATGGGCCTTTGGCCTGACCCAACATTGGCTTCTCTTATGTTCTTATGAAGGGCGGGGTATAAATCCAATCTCTTCTCTTCTTCTTCTTCATTTCGGAGGAGAATACGTCCATGACCTCCTGTTCCACTAGCCTCCTGATGTTCCTGACCTGGCTACTAGAAGACACGGCTTCATTCAGGAGGAACGCATCTCCGACTCCACCTTCTCCGCTCTCCGTGGTGCTGAAACCTTCGGCAGCCGCACCCTCCTGTTTGAGCTGTCCCACGTCGATCAGGTCCTTACTCTTCAACGTTCCCTCTGCCAGAGACGTCGGTGGATCAGAGCCTGTGAAATGGAGCTCTCGGCCCAGCTGAGAGTCCTCTCTCTAAAGAAAAAAAATACCAGAAGGAAGGGAAATGTGGCACAACAGGATGTCTGGGTCTTTGCCCAAAGAACCTCTTGGTTGTGTAACAGTTGATATCTTTAAGAGAACAAGCTACCCGATCAGTTCACTAATTAAACCATGAACTTTGTTATACTCTGCCTTTCTCCCCAATGGGGACCCGGGTTTGATTCCCCACTCCTCCACACAAAGCCAGTTGGGTGACCTTGGGTCAGTCACAAGTTCTCTCAGAGCTGTTCTCTCAAGGGCAGCTCTCTCAGAGCTCTCTCAGAGCTCTCTCAGAGCTCTCTCAGAGCTCTCTCAGAGCTCTCTCAGAGCTCTCTCAGAGCTCTCTCAGAGCTCTCTCAGAGCTCTCTCAGAGCTCTCTCAGAGCTCTCTCAGAGCTCTCTCAGAGCTCTCTCAGAGCTCTCTCAGAGCTCTCTCAG
>NW_015176067.1:88329-98301 GCF_001447785.1 Gekko japonicus | reverse complement strand
TAGCCACAAGGTATAGATAGGGGCTCTGGGGCAAGTGATGCTCTGTCTTCTTGGTGCTGGGGGGGGGTCAACAGGGGGAGGGCTTCTAGTGTCCTGGCCCCACTGGTGGACCTCCTGATGGCACCTGGTATTTTTGGCCACTGTGTGACAGAGTGTTGGACTGGATGGGCCATTGGTCTGATCCAGCATTGGCTTCTCTTATGTTCTTATGTTCTCTCTGGAAGCCAAGCTAGTTGCCACTTTCATCCCAGGCACACAACCGGTCAAGTGCACAACAGGAGGAGGCCAGACCTTCCACGGCATGGCACATCTCCGTCCTTCCAAGCTGGAACATCCAATGCTCTATTGCATGTCTGGGATTCCCCCCCCCTTACCTGCTGAGAGGCCCACATCGTGCCTTCTGTGCCAACCTGGCCTTCTGTCCCTGAATGGGGCACGGTCTTTCCTTCTCCGCCATCAGCAGCAATGCTCAGACCCTCACTTGTCAGAGTTGTGACTCCTGAAGCCTGCTCCTCTTTTCCAAAGGCAAGGAAGCCTTCTGGGTCCTCTCTTCCCTCGCCAGCCCCTGCCCCAGAGTCCGCCGAGGGGTCTTCAGCCTCCCCACAGGCCCCGTCTTCCTCAGCTGTCGGTTCAGGCTCTTCTTCGACTAGGTAAATAATAAATTGCAGACTGGAGGTCAAAGCATGAAGGCCTCCTGAACAAGATCAGGCTAGCCTGAGCCATCTAGGGCAGGGCAGACAGAAAGAGGTGGTTTGCCATTGCCTGCCTCTGCATAGCAAGGCTGGACTTCCTCGGTGGTCTCCCATCCAAGTACTAACCAGGGCCAACCCTGCTTAGCTCCTGAGATCTGACAAAATCGGGCTAGCCCGAACCATCTGTATCAGGACAAGAGATGAGCAGTGGTGGTTTGCCCTTGCCTGCCTCTGCATAGCAAGCCTGGACTTCCTTGGCGGTCTCCCATCCAAGTACTAACCAGGGCCAACCCTGCTTAGCTCCTGAGATCTGACAAAATCGGGCTAGCCCGAACCATCTGTATCAGGACAAGAGATGAGCAGTGGTGGTTTGCCCTTGCCTGCCTCTGCATAGCAAGCCTGGACTTCCTTGGCGGTCTCCCATCCAAGTACTAACCAGGGCCGACCCTGCTTAGCTTCCCAGATATGACAAAATCAGGCTAGACTAGGCCATCTGGGTCAGGGGAGCCGGCCACGTTAGCCAAATATAAATGGGTTACAACCCTCCCACTTGGAAGATTTGCAGTCTGGAGGCCCCTGGAGGCATTCTCTCCCCCACCTTTGATGAAATCCAGCTGGTACAGGACTCTTTCCTCCGCATTGAAGTCCACGGCGTAATGCTCCATATTGTCGTAACCCGATTCCAGGGGGTCGAGCTTGCAGCTCTGGGCCATTTCAGAAATCCTGGAGAGGGGGAAGACAGCGGGGGTGCCAACTCTGGGTCAGGGAATTCCTGGAGATTAGGGGGTGGAGCCTGGGGAAGGCAGGGGTCAGGGAGGGGAGGGACCTTAGTGGGGTACAATGGCCATAGAGTCCGCCCTCCAAAGCAGCCATTTTCTCCAGGGGAACTGATCTCTGTCGCCAGGGGATCACTTGGAATTCTGGGAGCTCTCCAGGCCCCACCTGGAGGGCAGCCTTGAGAAAGACAGGAGCGCTCCATCTATGAATGTCAGCTGCTTAATAGGCCTTTTGTAGGACCAGCAACAGACATCAATGTAAACTTTAGTGTAACCACAAAAGGAAACTTCCCCCTTTAGAAGACTTTCAAGCAAGGAGAAGCGGGCGTACGATTCTAGAAACTCCCGTTGGGGTTGGTTGTGTAAAAAGATTGTACAAACTGGTTATTATTGTTGATATTGCATGTAATGAATAGATACCTGTTTTAGAATACTATGAATAATACACAATGCACTTTATAAGATGGAACATATAGAACACTTTAACTTATAAAAAAGGTTTTTGCAGTGTATATATTTCTTGTTTGACCCACCTGGAGGGTGGCAACCAGTGTTCCCTCTAAGCTGAGTTAGGGTGAGCTAGCTCACAGTTTTTTAGCCTCCGGCTCGCACATTTTTGTCTTGGCTCACAAAGGATGGCTCTGGAGCAAACTAGCTTATGCAGTAGCCAAATCACTCACTCACAACTTTAATGTCAGTAGCTCACAAAGTAGAATTTTTGTTCCCAAGACTCCACAGCTTAGAGGGAACATTGGAAAGGTATTGACAGACTCTCTGAGGTATCCCTCCCCTTAGCAAACTAAAAAAGGGGGTGGGGCTTGAGAGGTGGATACACTAGGACAATAGTAGGATACTTACTTGCGGATGAGGACTTTTGCATTCTGATGCAGGAGAGAGCGGGAGAGAGAGAAGACAAGAAAGAAAGTCAGCCGTTCGAAAGGCTCCTGGGAAAGAGAGCCCCTTGGCTGGGGATTTTCAGCAGTCAGTCAGAAAATGCATTTATTCCATTTGTCATTTAAAATATTCACGTCCTGCCATTCATGCTCAGCCCAGGGCGGCTGACAAACTTGACAAAAGGGTCAGGAAATGCAAGCTACCAAAATAACACAGAGAATTGCAATATGAAAAGAGCCTTGCTAGATCAGACCCAGTGGTCCATCTAGTCCAGCCTCCTGTCTCACACATCAGCCAATCAGTTCCTCTGGAGAGCCAGCAACAGGGCAGAGAGGCCGAGGCCTTCCCCAGATGTTGCCTCCTGGCTCTGGGATCCAGAGGATTAGTGCCTTTGAATTTGGAGGTTCCCCTCAGTCACCGTGGCTAGTAGCCAATGTTAGACTTTTCCTCTACAGATCTATCTAATCACCTTTTAAAGCTGGTTGGCCACTGTGTGGGTCAGATGCTGGACTAGATGGACCACTGGTCTCATCCAGCAGGGCTCTTCTGATGTTCTTATGAAGGCCTTGACCTCTCTGCCCTGTTGTTGGCCCTCCGGAGGAACTGGCTGGCCAGTGTGGGAGACAGGATGCTGGACTAGATGGACCCCTGGTCTGATCCAGCAGGGCTCTTCTGATGTTCTTATGAAAGCCTCAGCCTCTTTGCCTTGTTGTTGGCCGTCCAGAGGAACTGGCTGGCCACTATGTAACACAGGATGCTGGAATAGGTGGACCACTGGTCTGATCCAGCAGGGATCTTCTGATGATCGTATCAGGGGATGGCCTCAGCCTCTCTGCCCTGTTGTTGGCCGTCCAGAGGAACTGGTTGGCCACTATGTAATACAGGATACTGGAGGAGGTGGACCTCTGGTCTGATCCAGCAGGGCTCTTCTTACTTTCTTATTAGGGGAAGGCCCCGTTGCTGGCCCTCTGGAGGAACTGGTTGGCCACTGTGTGAGGCAGGATGCTGGACTACATGGACCCCTGGTCTGATCCAGCAGGGCTCATCTTACGTTCTTATCAGGGGAAGGCCTCGGCCTCTATGCCCTGTGGCTGCCCCTCCAGAGGAACTGGTTGGCCTCTGTGTGAGACCGAATGCTGGACTAGATGGACTATTGGTCTGATCCAGCAGGGCTCTTCTTGTGTTCTTATGCTGACCTTGATAGACCAAGGGTCTGAATCAGTTTAAGGCAATTCCATGTGTGCTCCTGTGTAAAATAATAATAGTAGTAATAATTTTAAGTGTGGTCAAGGCTTTGCAGGGTCTCAGATAGAGAGTCTTTTCCTAGCCCTGCTACTAAGGACACAGTCAGGCTGGTGATGCCTTGAAACAGCCACTTCTACCAACCCTGCCCCTTACGGTACCCAAAAGCGCCTCAGTTCCTCCACCCCACTTTGGATACTGTGTACAACATTTTTGCAAGTTAAAGACTCTGTGACCAATTGACCTGATGGTTTACGGCCTGAGTATTCTTCTGCAGGGTGCAGATTTCGTCTGTGTGGGTGTCCTTTAAGTTTTTGCGTTTGGCTGGGTTAGTCCTCCCCCCCCTTTAACATTTCGAAGGGAGAGGGGGAAAAAACCCTGTTGCCAAATGGTGGAACGGAAACCTGCCAAAGACAACAGCAGAAGACCCACCTCCCCTCCCTCGCCCCTCTCTAAAAATGAGAGCGTTTAAGACAAAAGCATATGGACGTATGCTAACCCACTCTGTTACTGCTAGCAGCAGATCTGGAGCTAGCAGTGGGGGGGGCTCTGCAACTTACCTGGCTGCTTCTTGCCCTGGCTGAGGGCTGCTGGGAGCAGGGGGCGGGGCTTGTTGCATGGGCCCGCCCCCTGGGCTCTTTACTGCCGGAGCTCCGCTCCTGTGCGCTCCTGCAGGAAATGACCCCTGGCTTCGACAAAGGAACAGATGATCCGAACCTTTTTAGAAGTCCTACCACTAACAGCCCTTGAATAGAGACAATTCCCAAGGGTACCCGCGGGTACCACAGTGCTCCCAACGCCTTTCCTGGTGCCCAGCAATATTTAGAATGTGGGTGGGGCCACATGAGGTTCTCGCCCAACAGGGCTTCTGATTGGCTGCGCAGATCAAAAAAGAACATTGTTTTAGTGGCAGCTGCCATGGTGTGGGTTTTAGTCTCTCTCTCCCTCCTCTTCCCAGTGTGTTTTTTAGATTACCACTCTCTTTCCACCGGCACGTGGGTTTCCACTGTGTGTGGGGCTCCGCCTCCTGCAGCAGCCATGTTGTGATTGACTCCACCCCCTGCGGCAGCCATTTTAGGGTTGCTACCACCCACCCCGTGTCATAATTCCCACAGACTCAAGAAGGCTGGGGACCCCAATCCCTTCTCATTTGCACAATGAATTTCCTCATCAACATTTGCTAGGGGAGAGGAGGAGGAGGACGAGAAGAACAACAACAAGAGGAGGAGGAGGAGGAGGAAGAGGAGGAGGAGGAGGAGAAGGAGAAGAAGAAGGGGAGGAGGAGATTGGATTTATACCCCGCCCTTCACTACCCGAAGGAGTCTCAGAGCAGCTTGCAATGTCCTCTCCCTTCCCCTCCCCACAACAGACACCCTGAGAGACCTCTCTCAAGAACTGCTCATGAGAGAACTTGTGACTGACCCAAGGTCACACCAGCAGCTGCCTGTTGAGGAGTAGGGAATCAAACCCGGTTCTCCCAGATTAGAGTCCGCGGACTTAACCACAGAGGCTAGATGGCCATCTGACAGCAATGCTGATTCTGTGAACTTGGGAAGATCAAGGAGGAAGAGAAGGAGGAGATTGGATTTATACCCCGCCCTTCACTCAGAGTCTCAGAGCGGCTTACGAACTCCTTTCCCTTCCCCTCCCCACAACAGACACCCTGTGATGCAGGTGGGGCTGAGAGAGCTCTTTCCAGTTTGTAAGCCGCTCTGAGACTCCAAGTGAAGGGCGGAGTATAAATCCCATCTCTCCCTCTTCTTCTTCTCCTGCTTGAGAAATACCAGGAGATTTGGGGGGTATAGCCTAAAAAGGACAGGGTCTGGGAAGGAGAGGGACCTCAGTAGGCTATAAAACTACAGAGTCCACCCTCCAAAGCAGTCATTTTCTCCAGGGGATCTCTAGCTATAATCCCAGGGGATCTCCAGCTCCCACCTGGGGGTTGGCACCGCTAATCTATACACACTGCACCCATCATATCCTCATACAGCCGGTTTCAGCATTTCTCCAACGCACAAACCAGAAGGCTTACAAATGTCACCTTTCCCGACATGCGTCATCTTTAAATTAACAAAGTTCGTTCGGTTCCATTCTGAAACTGCGTCTCCAAGAGAAATTCTGACAGAAGACGATGAGCTATATGCAAAAGCCCATGACGGATTTTCTTTCCTCTGGGGAACAGTTGATTTTTTTAAAAAGAAAACACCCTTTTTTTATAAGTACACGGAAGTACATTAAAACACTAGCGATGTGGAAAGTCGTTCAGTCCCACCCACCCGTTACTTTAACATCTCCTTAATTTACTTTCTTGAAACAGGATCTTGGATCACGTGGGCGGAGGCACTGCAGGACCAAATTCAGGATTCACTGAAATATTAGTAACTTTCCCCCCCCTCCTTGGTGTTTGTATAAAGATTTCAATCGTCCTGAATCACCCACGGGAGGAAGACGATTCAGCACTTGAAGAAAAGGTCCTTAAGGCAGGACCCAGGAGCTTTCGGTTCCACTGACCCTGTCTGTGCAGCACTCGCCAACCGAACCTCCCGGCAGGCGTCAATCAGTGCTCTCTCGGCCCTTCCACAAATATATGGGGGGCTGGAACGTGGGGAATGGATGACACATCCCATCCGTTGCTTTCTAAAGAGGCACAGGAGGGGCACAGGGAGACAGCCGTTGGCTATAAATATTTTCCCCGGGGGGGCTTCTCTGTCAACATTCAGAATTTGATCCTGCCAGTTGGTGAATATGGTTTTTAATTTTTTTTTTTACTCTGTTTCCCCCGTTTGTGTTCTGCATGCATCAGTCTGTGCCTTCCTTTAATTCTTTTTTTTACTTTGTGCTCTAAGCCTTTAGCTTTTTAAAAAACACACATCTACACCACTGTTTTTAACTACTGTCGCTTAATAGCTGTAATTTTGTTTTCATAGAATCACAAAATCATTGAGTTGGAAGGGACCTCCAGGGCCATCTAGTCCAAGCCCCTGCACAAGGCAGGAAATTCACAAATACCTCCCCCCACACGCACACACAAATTCAGCCAGGAGGAGGCAGGAGAAGAGGGAGGGTAAGTTGCTTCCTCCCCGCCTCTCCCCACCCCTGCCTGCCTGGGGCCAGGGAGGGCCTTGGCGGGGCTTCCTCGCACTCCCGCTGGCCTTGCAGGTCCACCGCCGGGCCCCTGATGTCAGGGGGTGTGGCATATGCTAATGAGTTATGCTAATGAGTTCCCCTAGCTCTTTTTCTACGAAATGACCCCTGAGTACATATATATTGCCCGGTGGTAAGAAGACACTATCAAACAGGCAAAAATGATGAGGAGGTCTCATTGTTATTTTCTGTACCATGGGCCAGGAATGCAGGGTATTGGAAATGAGTCTCAGCAGAGTCTCAGCAGAGTTCTTGAATGAGTCTGATAGAAGGACCTATGTAGGATAGGGAAGTCTCACAGACACCTAGACTTAGGCAATAAAGTGAATAGAATTGGGAAAGAACTGGAGAGTAAGAACAAGTCCAGAATTTGGCTGTAGCCCAATAAGTACATTACAGCCATACTGGAGCCTGGATGGTAATACAGCTGTTTCATCCTTTTCTCTACATTTGGAAATGGCTTATCACAAGAGGCAGAAGAATGCTGATCACTGTCTTGTAGTAGTTTGGGTATCAGACTGGGATCTGAGAGGCCCAGGTGGAAATCCACACAGCTGTAAAGCTCATTGAGTGACCTCATTTTTTAAAGATTAAACAAGAGCTGTTGTCCGGGACAAGATCAAGGGGAACAGAACTGAATATTCTACTCAGAACTCTCTGGAGGAAGGGCAGAATAAAACTGAACTAGATAGAAAGATGAGATCCTAGTTCTAATTCTGGTCATTCTTGACATTCATCAACATATTTCTGAGATTCCCATTTCTACTGTGTCTTCCCAATGGTGCTTACGAAGCTTATTATCTATGCCATTATGTGAAACCTCTTAACAACACATGGAAATTTTCCTTTTTGTTTAAAGTTCAAAAATATTTTTAGCTTTATAGCAAGATTACATTATAGTGTTTGGAAATGGTAATTCATGCAACACATCTGATACGAATGTCTATATTTAGTATGGGTACTGCATTAGTGGTATTTTGCTCCCCCAAACAACATCATGCTTAGTTCAGTCTGATTTGGGAAGCTCTCATCACTGTACAAGGGAGGTGTTATTCCTCTTGTTCCCTTCTGCCTATGCATTTGGAATTGCTTTCCCATCCCTTCAGGAACTGAACTCTCTCTCTGTGTCTCTCTTTGTAAGTAGTACAAAATGTCTGTAACTGCTCAATCTGTTGATTTCACATCCAAAGACGAATATCACACATTGTGACTAAGTGACATTTAACACATCAAGAAGAATCAGTTTCTGCATTGTGGAGCAGGCAACAAGAAGTCACCCTGGCAGGCAGCTTTCTTCTTTTTGCACAAAGGCCCACCTGCCTCAAAACGTGGGACTGAGATTTGATTTAAATTATCTATTTTTAAATGGCATTTGGACTTTCTTTTCTGTTTCTGTAGAAAAGTCTTGTCATTTTTCACAGTAGTGGACTGAAAAATCTGGGCTGCTGATACCACAAGAACATTATTACTGGCAGCTATACCCATTCAAAGAAAATGTGTGGGTTGATTTCTCATGAGAACCATAATCACTCTGCTTCTTCTCACCCCCTGAAGGCACCAATCAATACCTGTGTATCTTCTCTCACTCACTGGTTTCACAGGGTTTTGGCAGCCTCTCTTATAGAAGGCTCATTAAGCAGGTATGTCTGTCTCCCTGATTAGACTTCCATTTACACTGTGTTCTGTGCCCTAGCTAATGCTTTGTGTTTTACATTTCCTGGGAGGGAAATAGGCCCACAGTGCCAAGCTATGTACCAGTACTCTCCCAAGTAGATCCACCCAGGAGATCATGGCTAAACAGTGAATTGAAGTGATACCATCACCAAGTTACATTTGATTTATTATTTATACTGCAACACTAGCTTTTCTTGGAAGGATAAGCAGCAAGAGACCTTAACAACTCTGGGCTTCCAGTTATTAACACATGCATTTCATGTTCCTTGCTTTATAGTAAAAACAACAATAGAAAATGATGTTAACATCCATGTCTACAGATGCATTTAGGCAGTGAATGACTGAAATGATTGGTGTGGTGTGTTGAAGATTAAGGTGAAATAGTTTAAAAGATGTAGACTGGAGTAGAGTGAGGGCAAAAGACCAGGCTCTTCCTTTAGAATGTTTTCCTGTGTTACACCAAGGAAAAATGGTACAAAAGCAAAGACTTAAGGGAAAAGTGAATATACACATACCTGAATTCCACAGAAATTCAACTTAATGAGGGGTGACCATTATTGAAAGAACCAAGGGTAAGATCTGATGTGCAGTGAGTAATTTTGTCACATGTACATAGCATCATAGACTTGGAAGGGACCTCCAGGGTCATCTAGTCCAATGCAGGAAATTCACAAATACATCCCCCCACACACACTCAGTGAAATGTGTTCCATGCCCAGAAGATAACAAAAAACCTCCAGGGTCCCTGGCTAAACTGGCCTGGAGGAAAATGGCTTCCTGACCCCAAAGTGGCGATCGGCATTTCCATGGACGTGTAAAGAAGGGGCACGAGAACGAAACACTGAGGTGACCCTTCCTGCCCTCCCTTCTCACGTTCTGCCTAAGTTCACAGAATCAGCAGTGCTGTCCGACGGCCATCTAGTCATCTTCTTTCACTAGATCATACGGATCCATCCCGGTAAAGGTGGAGTTTTTCCTCTGGGGGAAGAAGCCTTACAGCCCATGGGGCTTTTAAGACAGTGGGGTCTCCAGGACCTCCTTTGTTGTTGCCGTCAAGTCACAATTGACTTATGGTGACCCCGTAGGGTTCTCCCGGAAAGTGACATCCAGAGAGGGTTTACCGTTGCCTGCCTCTGCGTCACGCCCCTGGCATTCCTTGGCGGTCTCCCACTCAAATACTAACCAGGGCTGACCCCGCATAGCTTCCAAGATCTGATGAGATCTTTATAACGGGAGATGCCAGGGACTGAACCGGAGAACTTCTGCACTCCTCCCACTCCTCCACATGTAGCTGCTAGATGACCTTGGGCAAGCCACAGTTCTGATCAGAGCAGTTCTTGAAAAAGAGCAGTTTCTGTCAAGAGCTCTCTCAGCCCCGCCTGCCTCACAGGGTGTCTGTGGTGGGGAGGGGAAGGGAAAGGAGTTTGTAAACCGCTCCGAGACACCTTTGGGTAGTGCAGGGCATGGGGTATAAACCCAATCTCCTCCTCCTCCTCCTCCTCCTCCTCCATGTCTTCTTTTTCTTTGTTCTGTCTCTGCCTATCCGCCCC
>NW_015176067.1:81727-88133 GCF_001447785.1 Gekko japonicus | reverse complement strand
CTCCTCCTCCTCCTCTTCTTCTTCATGCATGCTCTGCCACTGAGCCACAGCTCCCATCCCCGGGATAACCAGAGCGGTGGCTTCTCTTCCACAAATCAACTGGGCTTTGGAATGGATGAGACTGACTCCCAGATGTGTAGGAATGTCGGGGTCTTTTAGGCAGACGTGGAGAGTTCTTACGTTGGAAATACTAGTTCTGAGTCTGGGAACACCTTACAGACCAACAAGCTATTCAGGATGTCGGTTTTCTTTCTTTTTCTTTTGGCACTTTTGCATTTGTGTGCACGTGTGCGAATGCATGTGTGTGCTCGTGCCGGGAAGTTATGGCAACCTCTGGCAACTCCTACTGGGGCATGGGGGACGTTCAGAGAAGCGGCTTGATAGCCTGCCTCTTTCTCCCGGGCCTGGTATTCCTTGGAGGTCTCCCATCCGAATACTGGCCAGGTGTCAGCTAAGCTGCCATGCATAGGGAGAGGAGTTCTGATTGTTATGCATTCCTTCCCGTGCGCTTAATTGCTTCCCAGCTGCAACGCTTATCTGTAAAGAAGTACTGGAGGAGTGTGGTGTCTACCTTCCGTGGGATCGTTCTGGTTCCCAGCTTGGCTGCCGTTAGAGGCTATTCCTGTTTCCCGCGCGCGGGAGCCCATCTAATTGGGTATTGCGGGGGGGGGCGCATACGAATGCCCTATATCCTATTATACGCATAGGTAAGCAAGGAGGAGGAGGAGGAGGAGGAGGAGGAGGAGGAGGAGATTTATATACCACCCTTCACTCGGAGTCTCAGAGCGGCTTACAATCTCCTTCTCCCCACAACTGACACTCTGTGAGGTAGGTGGGGCTGAGAGAGCTCTCTCTCGAGAACTGCCCTTGAGAGAACAGCTCTGAGAGAGCTTGTGACTGACCCAAGGTCATACCAGCAGCTGCATGTGGAGGAACGGGGACTCAAACTTGACTGGAGGAGTGGGGACTCAAACTTGGTTCTCCCAGATTGCAGTCTGCGCTCCTAACCACTACACCAAACTGGGAAGAAGAAGAAGAAGAAGAGGAAGAAGAGAAGGAAGAAGAGGAAGAAGAGGAGGAGGAAGAGGAAGAAGAGGAGGAGGAGGAGACTGGATTTCTACCCCACCCTTCACTACCCAAAGGAGTCTCAGAGTGGCTTACAAACTCCTCTCCCTCCCCCTCCCCACAACAGACACCCTGTGAGGCAGGTGGGGCTGAGAGAGCTCTGACAGAAACTGCTCTTTTTCAAGAACAGCTCTTATCAGAACTACGGCTTGCCCAAGGTCATCCAGCCAGGTGAACGTGGAGCAGTGGGGAATCAAACCCAGTTCTCCCAGATTAGAGTCCGTGCACTTAACCACGACACCAAGCTGGCGACTGGACTCAAATACAATCCTAGGGGCAACTGGACTCAAATTGAGCTCGTCTCCTATAGACCGACAAGGAAGTGGCTTGAACACAGCTCATCCAAGAACTAGTTTCCGAAGAGAGAGGCGGAGAACAATGTGCCCTCTAAGCTGTGGAGTCTTGTGAGCAAAAATTCTACTTTGTGAGCTGCTGGCATTAAAGTTGTGGGCCAGCGATTTGGCTACGGCATAAATCAGTGTGCTCTGGAGCCATCGTTCCTGAGCGGAGACAAGAACGTGTGAGCCGGAGGCTAAAAAACTGTGAGCTAGCGCACACTAACTCAGCTTAGAGGGAACATTGGCGGAGAACCAGCTCCCTACCTCGATGTTTTTGCACGTCCCTTGCAACGCGTTGATGTAGGCTTGGATCCTGTCGTTGGCGGCCACAAGAGCACTGATCCCGTCCGTCAGCTTCGTCTTGAGGGGAGAGTCCAAAGATCAGGTTTGTTCACTGCTGAGAGCCACCCAATTGCTATTTACCCCCCCCCGCCCCCCCACGCTACTGGGAGGAGCTGCTGACCTGGTTATTTTACCCCACACCCCCAAACAGTCCGTATCCAAAATGGAACATAAATGGGACTCTCTCACTATACCATTCTACCAGGGCTATTTTTGGGCAGGAACGCACAGCAACGGAGTTCCGGCTGGCTCCCGAGTTGGCCACGCCCAGCAGGAACTCATTAGCATAATAGGCCACACCCAACAGCAGAAATTCATTAGGATTGGCTACATTAGGGATGTGTGGCCTAACATGCAAAGGAGTTCCTGCTACAAAAAACGCTCTGGGTTTTGACAACAAACAAGGTAAACAGAATAACAAGCAAAAGGTGGGTGTGGCTGGATGACCACACTTCTGGTAACATGTGGGTGCGGCCTAATATGCTAATGAGTGGTACTGTCAGGGGTGTGGCCTAATATGCTAATGAGTTTCTGCTGTTGGGTGTGGCCTGTTATGCTAATGAGTTCCTGCTGGGCTTTTTCTACAAAAAGAGCCCTGCTTCTACAATCGTTCCACTGGCAAGCCTATCAGTTACCAGGCTCAATTTAAAGTATTAGTTATCACATACAAAGCCCTTCATAGGACTGGACCCTCATAGCTGCGAGACCGCCTCTCCCCCTACGCTCCGCCATGACAGCTTTCCTCATCCGAGCAGGGCCTTCTGCAGGTGGCACCCGGCAATGGGCAAAATCAATGACTGCCCCGTGCAGCTGCCTCCACTGTCGTGGCCCCCAACTTGTGGAACGGTCTGCCTGAGGAGGTCAGGAATAGCTCCCCCCTCCCCCCGCTCCTTGCTTTCCACAAACGACACAAGTCCAAATGAAGAGGGCTTTCCCACACAAGTGAAAGTGTAGCACTGGACAAAGCGATTCACTAAGTCACTTGGTCAAATTATTGGTCGGTACTAAAGAGTATAGTATGCTCTGGGTCGAATCCTACTCTGAACATCAGAGAAGCCATGTTGGATCAGGCCAGTGGCCCCTCCAGTCCAACACTCTGTGTCACACAGTGGCCAAAACCCAGGTGCCATCAGGAGGTCCACCAGTGAGGCCAGAACTTCAGAGGCCCTCCCACTGTTGCCGCCCCCAAACATCAAGAAGACAGAGCATCATTGCCCCAGACAGTGTTCTGCCTATACCATGTGGCTCATAGCCACTGATGGACCTCTGCTCCATATAAGAACATTAGGGAAGCCATGTTGGATTAGGCCAATGGCCCATCTAGTCCAACAGTGGCCCAAACCCAGGTGCCATCAGGAGGTCCACCAGTGGGGACAGAACTCCAGAGGCCCTCCCACTGTTGTCGTCCCCCCAAGCACCAAGAAGACAGAGCATCACTGCACCAGGCACAGTGTTCTGTCTATACCATGTGGCTCATAGCCACTCATGGACCACTGCTCCACTTGTTTTTCCAACCCCCACATAAAGCTCTCTATGCTTGTAGCCGCCGCCACTACTTCCTATGGCAGTGAATTAATGTGTCATGTTAACACTTATGCTTTCCTTTGGTTCTGTTTTTTAGACTTCTGGTTGGCTCTAGAAACCCCATCTCATTGTTTATCGAATGTCCCATCCCATTTATTGTGTCGACCTCAAGTTCCCCCGAGAAAGGCGGACTATAAATTATGTCAATAAATAAAATAAATGAAAATATAGGTAAAAGGTAAAGGTTCCCTTGCTCGAAAGCCAGTCGAATCCGACTCTAGGGTTGCGGTGCTCATCTCCGTTTCCAAGCCGAAGAGCCAGCGCTGTCCGAAGACGTTTCCGTGGTCATGTGGCCTGGCCGGCATGACTAAACACCAAGGCGCACAGAACGCTGTGACCTTCCCACCGAAGTGGTACCTATTTATCTACTTGCAATTTCTTGCTTTCGAGCTGCTAGGTTGGCAGGAGCTGGAACTAGAGACGGGAGCTCACTCCGTCATGCGGCACACTCAGGTCTCGAACTGCTGAACTACCGACCTTCCACAGCCTGCAGTTCAGCATCTTAACCACTTGAGCCACCGCAGCTCCAAATGAAAATATACCCAGGCTTTAAAAACCTAAGAGCGCTGCCGGATCAAACCAATGGTCGCTCGAGTCCAGCATCCTCTTTCGTGGCCTCAACGGGAGACCTCTTGAGAAACCTTACAGCTTTTGGCTTATAGATCATGACGGGTAGCCATGTTAGTCTGTCTGTAGCAGTAGAACAGATCAAAGGAAGTCCTTCTTCACCCAAAGAGTGATTGACACATGGCATTCACTGCCACAGGAGGTGGTGGCAGCTACAAGCATGGATGGCTTCAAGAGGGAATTAGATAAACATATGGAGCAGAGGTCCATCGGTGGCTATTAGACACAACATAGAGATAGGAACTCTCGGTCTGGGGCCAGGGATGCTCTGTATTCTTGGTGCTTGCGGGGGGGGCACAATGGGAAGGGCTCCTAGTGTCCTGGCCCCACTGCTGGACCTCCTGATGGCACCTGGTCTTTTTGACCACTGTGTGACACAGAGTGTTGGACTGGAGGGGCCATTGGCCTGATCCAACATTGGCTTCTCTTTGTTTCTTTTTTTTTTTCCCAATATTTTTTTATTGAAATTTTTAGAATACATTCCAGTATAACATTATAACACAATACGTAATCCAGCGTTACATAAACAGCATAAACACAGGTTAGGTGCACAACTCATGCTACTTCTAAACGTAACTAAGTTTTCCAACTATTTCTTTTACATGTCTAGTTCAGAGAATTCGGTTGTTTAAATATCTCTAGTTAAACAGCATTATTTTAAATTTTGCATTGGCTATGTCTGACCAATCGAATTGTGTCAAGGAAATTTTTTGTAGGATGGGACTCCAAATACTGAGAGGGTTATAGAATTCACACTGGTTTTTGGATGTTGAGTCATAGATTGAGAGATTCTCCAGCATGAAGATGTCCCATACCTTATTGATCCATTGAGACAGCGTTGGTGAGTTTTTGTTTTTCCAATTCTTTGCTATGGTCATTTTTGCTGCTAACATTAGTAAATTAACTAATTGTTGTTTGTTTCTTGTGTAGTAGAAAAGAGCAAGAGTCCAGTATCACCTTAAAGACTAGCAACGTTTGTGGCAGGGGAGGCGCTTTCGTGAGTCTGAGTTGTGGCGTCTGAAGAAGGGCGCCAGAAGTAAAATTTATGATTTAAATTGTTTAAGATTAGTGTATGTTATTTTGTTGTATAAATTAACTTTGTTATGGAATCTATGTTTGGGATTAGAGGGCAGGTAGTAATCATGAATTGACTGAATTAATTTGGTGGGTGAATGAAAGTAGTGGGTGTGTTCTGGAGAGTGGTGGTATGTAGGTTTTGGTAAGAATATATCTTTGTACTTGTAGCTCTGCCTTGTGTTGCCTTGCCATAAATCAATTGAAAATGAAATCTATTGTTGATATTAGAAGTATTGTGATGATTTAAAGTGCTTAAGATTAGCATTTTTTGTTCATTTGTTATATAAATTAATTGTTATGGTATTTATGTTTGGGATTAGGGTGGAAGGCAATAATGGTGACACATTCGATAAGAATTATTAAAGTGAAAGTGCTGGTCTTTGTAGGCGATTTTTTAATGTGAATGTTCCAGTTGATTATATAATGGCCTTTTAAAATGAGAATGAATGAATATAAGTAATTTAAATAGAAAATTAGGGGTTGATGTTCTAATAAGCTATCTTGTTATATGGAGCAAAGGCAGAAAAATAGAGAATGTTATTTGATAATGATTTAGATCAGAATAACTGGCGAGGATCCTCGGTGATGCAATGTAAATTTCTCGTATGAGAATAGAGAGAATTCATAATACATCTATGGACAATCAAATTACTTGATCCAGGGGATGTGTTGAGAATTTAATTGTTGTGCGGATTAATGTTTGTTGTTGTTCTATACGTGTGTATGTGCACTAAGCATAAAAACCTAATAAATATAAATTAAAAAGAAGAAGAAGAAGTGAGCCGTGACTCGCAAAAGCTCCTCCCCTGCCACATATTCTGTTAGTCTTAAAGATGCTGCTGGAGTCTGGCTCTTTTCTACAGCCTTTGGCTTGCGGTCTATGAAACTGGAGGGGGGGGGAATCCATAAAATGAATGACGTACACAGAAGCCCCAGCAAACGTGTTAGCTGACATGAGCAGGGACGGGCTGACCTTCTGTTTCATGTAGATGTCCGAGAGGGGGGCCACTTCGCAGTCCTTGTGCTCCCCGAAGACCTTGCAGAGGGAACAGGTGGGCACCCCGCACGTCACGCAATAGATGTTGATCTTCTCATCCTCGTGTTCTTCGCAGGTGGGGTGCTCGGTTTTTAACAGGGGCCTGATGGTGGGGGGAGGGGGGGAGACACAAGAGGGAAATGGATATACAAGGTGTGCAAAGCCTTGAAACAGGTTGGCGGGGGAAGAAGAAGAAGAAGAAGAAGAAGAAGAAGAAGAAGAAGAAGAAGAAGAAGAAGAAGAAGAAGAAGAAGAAGAAGAAGAAGAAGAAGAGGAG
>NW_015176067.1:80547-81669 GCF_001447785.1 Gekko japonicus | reverse complement strand
AGGAGGGGGGGAGGAGGAGGAGGAGGGGGAGGAGGAGGAGGAGGAGGGGATTGGATTTATACCCTGCCATCCACTCGGAGGCCCAGAGCAGCTTACAAACTCCCTTCCCTCCCCCTCCCCACAACAGACACACCCTGGGAGGTAGGTGGGGCTGAGAGAGCTCTTGACAAGAACTTTTCTTTTTCAAGAACAGCTCTTATCAGAACTATGGCTTGCCCAAGGTCATCCAGCAGGTGCAAGTGGAGGAGTGGGGAATCAAACCCAATTCTCCCAGATTAGAGTCCACGCACTTAACCACTACACCAAACTGGCTCCCATCCTGGGGAATTCTGTACAGCAGCAGTTCTGTGAGGGATAGAATTTCCCGACCCTGTAAGGAGGTGTCACTGGCGACCCACGTCAAGTTAATTCATACTGTGGTCAGCATTCCGTCTTAGCTGAGTTTAGCATTCCCTCTAAACTCACAGGTTTTTTTTAGCCCCCAGCTCACACATTTTTGTCTTCGCTCAGGAAGGATGGCTCCAGAGCAAGCTAATGTATGCGGCAGCCGAATCGCTCACCCACAACTTTAATGCCGGTAGCTCACGAGGTAGTAATGCCGGTAGCTCACAAAGTAGGATTTCTGCTCACAAGACTCCACAGCTTAGAGGGAGCACTGGGCTGTGGTATTCCCCAGTACTATGTACAGGTGGGAAAGTTGAACGATGAAGAAAGCCGCTCGGAGACTCCTTAAGGTAGAGAAAAGCAGGGAACTAACACTGACTCTTCTTAATTTCATAGGGGGCGATTCAGTGGGTCTATCCCACTGTCTTAACATCCGAACTGTGTCAGTTCAAGCCCCGCGCTAGTGTGAGCAGCCAGCCTGTTGTCCCCAGCTCATCGTCCACCCAGCGATTCGAAAGCCTCGGTGAGTGGATAAAATGGGACACACTCCTTAGAGAGGGTGGGCACACCTACTCCCCTCTGGGAAGGTGTTAGCTGTCGGTTGGGGACGTCCTGGTCCAGCGTCCGGAAGGCGGAAGAATCTACTCGGCTACGAAAAATCCCTGCAGTGGGATGCTCCGGCCAGGCGGTGGCAGTGTGGCGACACGACATACGGGTCCTGAAGCCCCAACGTCATCA